>NC_136274.1:60440621-60503121 GCF_964187855.1 Myxine glutinosa | reverse complement strand
AGAGGGGGAAGGACACAAACACAACATTTGAGAGCAGGGACCGAGAGACATGGAGACATCGAGAGATCTGTGGGAGGGAGAGGGCTTTGGGGGGGAGGCATGTGAAGGGGGGGAGGCATGTGAAGGGGGGGGGGGGGTGGGAGAGGTATAAACATATGGACACTGCCAGGAAATTCAAAAATTCCTCAATAAATTATGATTAACCCCAAAACTCACGGCCCTTGCCCCAATGTCTCTGTACGCCTCCAAGGCGACGTCGATTCGCTCCAGTGATCGTGGAATCAATTTCCGATTCCAATCTGGGGAAGCAGAGTCGATCGAACCAACCCACAGGCCACGTGGTCCAATCTCCAGCACGATGGCGGTAGAATGGGAAACCTCCCCAAAGACGATTTCGGGTACGTACCCGGTTGCGGTTCAATCCGCGAGTCTCCTCAATAACCCTCCCCCAGCCACTGACTTGTACAGCCGTCCCCGGCAGCCCACCGGAGAGTAACACCTGGTCGACGCGCCGCAAAAACCCGGTCACTGCCGGTGATGCGCGTGGCGAAGATGGTGGTCGGCTTTCTCTTCCACCTGGGTTGGGAGGTGAGGATACTCGGCAACCTCCCCGAGGATACCCGACTATGCCGGTGCCGCAGCAATTCGGCGATCCCCTATCATGCGGACTTCTTTTCAAAGAGGCAAAGTTCCCTTGTCCTGCACGTTCGACTGCTCGGTCTGGAGCTGCAATCAGACCACGTCTCCTCACGATCTTCCCTGCTTCTCCTCCTCCTCTCCTTATCTCTTCCTGGTCACGATCCGATTTCCGGCCACCTTTTACCTGGAGCGCTTTTAACCCTTTCAACCACAATAAGCATTATCAACCTCCGCATCATCAATAAGCAAGAAGCATCAACCCTGATAACAAGAACCACCATTATTAGGGCCGGTATCCGTAACACTGACCCAAGTAGAAGGAGGGCCTGAGATTTGGGAGACCCGAGTGGAAGGGGGCCTAAGATTTGGTGGAACTGAATGGAAGGGTGGCCTGAGATTTGGCAGACCGGAGTGGAAGAGTGGCCTGAGATTTGGCAGACCTGAGTGGAAGGGGGGATGGAAGGGGTCTGAGATTTTGCAGCCCTGAGTGGAGGGGGAGGGTCTGAGATTTGGTGGACCTGAGTGGATGGGGGACTTGAGATTTGGCGGAACTGAATGGAAGGGGGGCCTGAGAAAGATGAGAGAGCGTGCATGCGTGCATGCGTGCGTGCATCACCACCATTGGTCCTCATCTTTATAACACACATATAACACACAGTGTATGTATATATACACAAAGAATTAAGTTAAGCACCCCCCCCGTTTTTTTACAACCTCGCACATTACAAGTTTGTTGTCGTCAAAACAGTGTAATATACCCATGATATTGCTATATTTTCTGGAGAAGTGATATTATGGTCACATAAAAACATAACAATCATGCCGTTTTCAATATTTTATTCTGAATAATTGAAGGTGAAATTTTTTGGGAATTTTAGGCATATTTTCACCTCAATTTAAGTATGGAGCTATAGGTCCATCACGGACAGTGTGGATGACGTTTATGTTTTCTAACGTACAGTCATTGTTCTGAGAAGACCTCTAGCGATCTTTGCGTCAATAACGTGTGTAGGACCCACGTGATCGGATCACTGACTCAACCCTACGTCTCATAGACCCTGTAAGCCGTCGTATGCGTTGCTGTGGCAGGTTGTTCCATTCCCGATGTAATGCACGTTCCAATTCATCCAGATTGGCTATTGGAGGGACCATCTTCGCAATTTGTCGTCCCAACATGTCCCAAACGTGCTCGAGGGGGTTCAGGTTCAGGACAGGATTAGGGGGTGCTTAACTTAATTCTTTGTGTAGGGGTGCTTAACTTAATTCTTTGTGTATATATACGAATGGAGTGTCTGTCTGTCTGTCTGTCCATCCACAATCTACTCCCTCAGTTTTGGGGCAAGCCCCACCAAACCTCCTGTGGAACGTTTTGGGGTCCGAGCGGATGTTGTAAGGTAGGTAGGAGGTTTCAAAAATTCCTCAATAAATTATGATTTTGAAATTAACTCGATACAAACCTGCCGCGAATCCGGAAGTGGACAGATGACGGTAATGAGCTGGTTTGATTATATCCCAATACAACCGTCATTTAAAACAGTATTTTGTTAAAGTATCAATTTATTACTGGAATGACATTTGGAATTGAGTGAATACAATTACGAGTTTGAATTCATAATGGTATTCACCTAACCGTATGGAAATACTTCACATCCGGATTTTAAATATTTGTTTATGTCACGAATATTGGTAAAAGTTTATTTTTTATATTAATGCTATTTAATTTGTGATTGGAGTTATGATGCTTGGAATGAAAATAGATATTGATTTCAAGTGGATGACGAAATGCCGTGACGGTTACTACTTTCTAAGCGTGACATTTGCGGATCGCCATATGCAGATTCGCCATTCACTGGGTATGGAATCATTCAAACGAGTACGTATTTTGTGGAAGTCCTTCACGAACCTGCTGTCCATGCTTGATGTTCGACTACAGGTGGTACAGAAATGTGGAATTTATTGGTTCCATGGTTTCGCATTCGTCGTTTTTTAAAAAAACCTAAGTCCTTCACAAATCTCTTGCCCATGTCTGACGTGCGACTGAAGGTGCTACAGGAATGTGGAATTTATTGGTTTCATGCTTTCACATTCACCGTTTCTGCGTTGTCTGTTTGCTCTTGTCTCCCACCCGTGCGTAGCACTTGAGGGAGTAGCACGGGTACCTCGCTAGTGCATATATATTGTTGCGGTTTTAGAACCCACACTCTTGTAAATATGACATTATTAAATGGTTAAAGGTAGCACCCCTAGTTAGTCCACAAGCAACACGTAGGTCACCATAGAACTTCAGTTATTTCATTAGTATGTGTTTTAGCTAAGGCCATGTTTCCAATAGTTGAATCTGCGTTGTGTCAATTAAATAAGGAGTAGGCCCCATTCCATCCATTTTGTGACCTCCCTCTCCAAGCAACACCATTACGTGCCCCTACAGTCAGTGCCTCATGGCCCTCCCAATTTGTTACGCGCCTTTGTTAGCAGCGTTCGCTGCCTTAGCGCTCGCTCAAGCTGCCATAAGCCACGAGGTAAGGCCCGAGAAAGGCGGCGGAGCACCAAGAAGAAGGTGTGGCCCCGTCATCCAGCCGTCAAAGGCGGAGCCGGTAAGCCCTCACCAGCCAACCAGGGCTGAGGTAGGATCGCTGGCAGGCGTGGCAGTTTGGCTCGTGGAGCGTTTTGCTGGTCGAGATATATAAGCGCGAACGCAAAGCCCTTTCAGAGAACTTATTCAGCGGCGCTCTTGAGAAAGGACTTGTTGGAGGCGCGCTCATTACAAGCACGGGTTGGAGGCCCGCACATTGTAAAAGGACTGCGTGAGAGAGCTCACCTACACAGGACTCTTAAAGGACTCGCGTGCACACGGTGCTGATCAAAGGGCTTGAAGAAGAGATATACGGCACGCTGTTAAAGAGAACATTGGAGAGGGTGCGTTTGGCATGGGGGTGCACATATTACGTACGCCATAGACGCCAGCTTCCCCCCGCTATATAAAACTGTCTGGTCGCGCTCAACTACACGTGGAGCTGCCTGCCGGGTTTCGCCGCTGGAGCCGACTCGAGCCTGGACAAGCCGGTGACCATCTACAATCCATCTACAATCCCCGTGTGAGTGTGTACGTTTGTCTGGGGTATTAAGAGTAAGACTGTATAAGAATGCCCTGTGTGCTGCTTCTTCCTCTTCCTATCTTGTACATTCTTTCATTTCCTCTTCTTCTTTCTTGTAAATAATTAATAAACCCATCTTTGTTCTTCCATTACTCTGGTTTCCTCTTGTCCGATCGCATCCGTCCTTTCTTCCATTGGGTAAACGTGGCACGATTGGAACCGCTTATAATCGGGTTTAGTCCCATTGTTAACGGCTCGGATCACAGATTGCTATCCGCTCGGCATTTTCCATCATATCCGTGGTTCGAGCGGGAGTTATTCCCTCGTTTCCGGCCGGCGTTAGTACTTAGGTAGTAGTGAACCCCTTGGCCTAACAAACCCTACCTAACGCCACGCTGGGAAGGACGTTATAACCCCCAGGACTCGGGTCGGCCAGATAAAAAGACAAGGGGATTAACCCCCCCCCCCCTTGATAAGGGGAGAGCCGACGTCCGAGATCCGTAACATTTGGTAGTCAGGAGTGGGAATTGGAACCTGGGACTAAATTTAGTCGACCAAATTTTGGACACCAATTGTGCTATTGGCCGTAACAATTGGTGTCAGGTGTGGGATTTGGACCGGAACCAAATTTTTTATATTCTAAAAACAAATTTGGTCAAAAGTACGAGCGGCCGAAATTTTATTGAACATTTAAATTAAATCGTGCCATGGATAGCCAAGGCGATCGGATGCCGGTGGGGGTAGATGAAGAGGAGATAGAGGCAACTCAGGACCCCAGGGAAGAAGTGGGAGAGATGGAGGAGGAAAATGAAGAAGGTGCGGTCGTGGGGTGTTGCAGGCGCACAAAATGGCGGCGCCTCGCACATGGCTTGCGCCCGCTGCGCAAGTGAGAGGGATGAATATGCAGGACCTCATTGCGCAGCTGCAGGCAGCCATTCAGATGGGGTTGGGAAACCAAATTGAGCAAATGGAAAATAGAATGGGGTAGCAATTGGAAAACCAAATTGGGGGATTGAAAGACGGGTTAAACAATTTGAGGAAAGATATGGGAGAAATGAGGGCCGATAGTGAGGGAATGGAAAATAGAATGGGGGAGCAATTGGGAAGTCAAATTGGGGGGTTAGAAAGTAAATTAGGGGCCCAATTGGAGGACGTGAGTAGCCAAATGAACGAAGGGATAACGGGGTTGGAAAACAGAATGGCCACCCGAGAGAATCAAATGAAAGGCATGAAGGACGGGTTAATGGGGTTTGGAACCAGGATAGGTGGCCAGATAAAAGAATTGGGGAAGGACACAGACCGCAGATCAGGCAGAAAGGATGCAGGGGTATGCGACGGGGTAGCGCGGCTTGAGGAGCACGGGTTGAGCGAAGTTGAGCAAAGCACAGCCGGGTTGACCGGGGTAGAAATCGCGACTCGGGGTGTGAAAAACCCGACGGCCGACGAATTGGACAGGGCAAATTCATATGTTGCGGCGGTCGTCGAGGACAAAGAGAATGTAATGGTGATAGTGGAAATTGGGGCGGAAGAGACGGTGGACTTAGAAAAGCACTCGTTGAAGGAAGAAATGGAATATGCCCAAAGTCCATGTTCACATCGTGATGTCGTGCTGCATAACCAAATGGAAAGTTTGCCGGTGGTGGAGGAGCGAAGCAGAGGAAGCCCCAAGGTGAGTAGGGCTGAAAATGGCGCGAAAAGGTATGGCGCGAAAGGATTTTTTGCGCGCTTGGGATCCAGACGTCACCCGGGCGCTTGGGGAAGGTCCGTGGTGCGCTGTGTGAAAGGGAATGGCGCGAGTGTGAGGAAAAAGTGTGCGCCGAGGCATGCGAGTGATACAGAGTATGATAGTGAGAGTGAGAGCGACACAGAGTGTGAGATGGATATGGATGGAGAAAGTGTGCGAGAATGCACACCTGGGATGGATGAGGAGCGTGTGCGAGGATGCACACCTGAGTTGGTTGTGGAGCGTGTGTGGGGATGCACACCGGAGCTCGTGATTGGGTGTGCAGCAGGGGATTGCACACCTGTGGGTAGGTGTGCACTGAGTGGGTGTGCAGCAAAGGGGTGCACACCCATGATTGTTACAGAGGATGTAACGGGGTGTGCGAGTAGTGTGAGAGTGCCAGGGTGTGCGTGAGAGAGGTGTGTAATGGAGTGTGTGAGTGTGCCTGGGTGGTGTGCACGAGAGAGTGCGGTGGCAGAATTGACAGAGTGTATGGGATGTGTGAGTAAAGAAAGGAGCGCGTGGTGTGAGCATGCGAGTCGAGCATCGACGCTAACCGGGACAGCGTTTAGGCCGACGTATAGCCGACGCGAGCTCTCAGGGCGTGGTGTTCTTTGTGTGCTGCGGGGGCTGGCGGGGATCGTTGCCGCGGCGCTTCTGCAAAGAGCGCCGTGCACGACTCGGGCCGGGTCCCGCCCTGTATGGTCGGTGCCGCGCCGTAGCGGCGACCGGCACGATTCTGGGGGAGGTAGACCAGGTCGGACCTTCGCCCCCTGGCGGGGGCGGTCCTCCGACCAGCGGAGGTTGGGTCATCGGGCCAGAGACCGCAAGGTTCCGCGCCGAGATGGACCTTGCAACCTCGGCCCGAGTATGCCTCCACCCCAGAATCGAAAATGCCAGACGGACCCAACCTACAGGAGACAGACCACCGTATGCATTGCTCGGCTTTTCGAAGCCGAGCTGTGATGAAAATGTATTCGCACCGAGAGGCTCAAGTTTAGTGGACGATTAATAATAGCAGTATTGATGAATGGTAGTTTACCATTCATACTTTTGGGGCAGAGGATCTATAGGTTTATGGGGTTTGGCTGTGCAAACTAGCCAGGGAGGGCTTGGATAGGGACCTAGAAATGACTTTAGGTGACTTGAGATTTAAGTAGTGACAATTGTACAAGTAGTGGGGACGTAGAGTAGAGTAGTTGGATGATGAGGGAGTGCTTAGTATAAGGGATGACAGGGAGCACTCATATTAGAAGGTAGTAGTTAGTTTAAATGATGCTGTGCATATGAGCTTGAGGTTTCGGATGAAATGAGGCATTGCGTATGGAAGTTCTTGGTAGTGCTGTTGAAATGAGGAATGGAGCGTGGGAAAATTTGAGCGCATGAGGCAATGCTCGTGAAAGATGTGTGTGTGTGTGTAAAACTGTATGGATGGAATATTGAGGATGTGTGTCATTGTGTTGACTGATTGACTTGCATGGTGTGCAAGTGGAGAAGGGTTGTGTGGAATAAATGGTGTGGAGTAAATGGAGTGTGGGATGAGTGGAGTGGAGTGCATGGTGCGAAGGAGTGGATGGGGGAAGGATGGACCCCTTCACGAACACCCAGGGAGGGTAGTTTAAAAGTAGGTAGAGGGAGTAGGTAAATTTTGGTTGGATATTGACATCTGTGGTGCGGAAAGTAGCAGAGTACTGCTTGGATGGGTGCATTAGTGTGTGGAATGGCTGGGCGTGTGGCCTGTTAGTGCGTATGGTTGGTTGAGCACCGCCACTGGTAGTCTGTCGGCCAGGTGAGGCCGCAGGTAGGCTCTTGGAGCCAGGTTAGAGATCAGTGGGGCCCGAGGATCCAAGGGAAGGACCCGGGTTGCCCGATGCAAAGGAGGGCAGTAGTGGGGTGAGAGAGCCAGGAGGGCCTTACCCAAGGTAGGTTAGGGTAGTGAGGAGCTAGGCAAGCTCGGGTGGCGACGTTCAGTGGCGGAGATGCGCAGGTAAGTAGGACCTGCTAGGGGAGCCACACGACCCAGCCCCAAAATTGTGCGAGGGCACAGCGTAGAAAAATCAGGGGAGTGAGACCCCAAATTGGAGAGCACCACAGTATGTGCAATGGGAATTGGTTTCTAGAACCACACAGTGTAATGATGGCCAATGGATTGGCAGGGCAAGACCCCGGGTAGAGTAACTGAGTTAATGTCATTTAGAAGTATAGCTAGGATGAAAGTCTCTTCGCACAATCCGCATCCGCTCACCGAGGTGATAGACTCCACACCAGATTTTTGCAAGTGTTTGGATAGTAAAGACGCATCTTGACGTGGGGGAGACATTGTGTGTGATTCCATCTCTTCCTCCTTGGAAGGGATTGATGATGAATTTGGATTAGGGGAGATATGGGGGACGAGACATAGCGACGAATTTGTAAATTGTGTAAATACGAGGTAGGGGCAAGGGTAGAGTAGGTGACATGGGCGGTGACGAACACTAGGGACGAGCTTTCTCAGCTCGCTCTCCCACGCCCCTCATCTTGCATTGCCTTGTATTTATGTGTACCCTTGCGCCCTTGCCCCCCGCTAACTCTGCTTGTCTTCCTTCCCCACTCATGGACGATATTTTGTCTGAGGGGAGTGTGCAGGTGCCCTGGATTGTGGGCCCGCACCCTTGCTGCCTCCTGCCTGCACTGATGCACCATATGGACCACACGTTCTGTGGCCTGGCACCACTTATGGACCACACGTTCTGTGGCCTGGCCCCTCTGCTGGGACCGACCATTGTTGCCAGCGGTATCTGGCTTGCGGACCACTGTGTTAAGTGGCATCAATGCCATGCAGGTGGACCACCTACGTTGGCCCTGCTAGCCATGAATAAAAAAAGCGGACATGGTGTGTGCCCTTTTTATTAAATAAACAGCAAGCAAGAAGATCAAGGCAAAATACACCGGCCCAGCAGGGAAGCGCAAGAAGAAGACATCATTCATAACTTTGAAATGTTTTTTTCTGTGCATTTTGGTGCAGGTGCTTTTTGGTGCATTTTTTTTATTATGGTGCATATTGGTGCATATGGGTATGGTGTATCGGTGCAGTGCATTGCAGTGGCATTTTCCTCTTTTCAAAAGTTCTTCTCTTTTCCCCACAAAAGACAGGTCCTGGGTTCTAGTTTTGTAAATAAACCAATTATTAGTGTCTTGTAAATAATGCTCCCCACCGGCTTAAATGTTTACTTTGAGAACCATTCCATGATTCGGTTAATTGTGGACGTGAGTCAGTTAGGTAGGATGCAAAGCAGCAGGTGGGACATATCTAGTGTTAAAACTGTCGCACTCAGGGTGAGGTTAAAAGTAGAGGGTAACCACACCTAAGTGTCACATTAATTTAAAAGATAGTCCTTTTGTTTCGGCTCGGGACGAGCCTGGAAAAAGGGGGGGGGGGTGTGCATTGTTGCAGTTTTAGAACCCACACTCTTGTAAATATGACATTATTAAATGGTTAAAGGTAGCACCCCTAGTTAGTCCACAAGCAACACGTAGGTCACCATAGAACTTCAGTTATTTCATTAGTATGTGTTTTAGATAAGGCCGTGTTTCCAATAGTTGAATCTGCGTTGTGTCAATTAAATAAGGAGTAGGCCCCATTCCGTCCATTTTGCGACCTCCCTCTCCAAGCGACGCCATTACGCGCCCCTACAGTCGGTGCCTCATGGCTCTCCCAATTTGTTACGCGCCTTTGTTAGCAGCCTTAGCGCTCGCTCAAGCCGCCATAAGCCACGAGGTAAGGCCCGAGAAAGGAGGCGGAGTGCCAAGAAGAAGGTGTGGCCCCATCATCCAGCCATCAAAGGCGGAGCCGGTAAGCCCTCACCAGCCAACCAGGGCTGAGGTAGGATCTCTGGCAGGCGTGGCAGTTTGGCTCGCGGAGCGTTTTGCTGGTCGAGATATATAAGCGCGAACGCAAAACCCTTTCAGAGGAATTTTTTTTTTTTTTGTATACAAGATCGAGGCTCGTGAAAGAGCGAACATTAATCACACAGAGAGACAAACAGACACATAAAACAAATAACATCGGGAGCGGTAGACAAGATGGGGAGAGAGGGGGAAGGACACAAACACAACATTTGAGAGCAGGGAGCGAGTGACATGGAGACATCGAGAGAACTGTGGGAGGGAGAGGGCTTTGGGGGGGAGGCATGGGAAGGGGGGGGGGTGGGAGAGGTATAAAACATATGGACACTGCCAGGACTTCCAGGAAAGAAGTTGGAATTTCAAACAAGGTGGATCTGGGGTGAATTAGTGGGGGTAGAAAAGATCAAGGTTTTGGATGGGGGAAGATAAGAGATGGTGGTGAACAGCTGTTTTACGTTTGTCTGGGGTATTAAGGATAAGGCTGTTTTAAGACTGCCCTGTGTGCTGCTTCTTCCTCTTCCTATCTTGCATATTCCTTTCGTTTCCTCTTCTCCTTCTTGTGAATCTATCTATAATTCCAGTAATCTCTGTATGTATGTCTGTATGTCTGTGACCGCTGTTTCTCGACAACCACGGGTCCGATATACTTTAAACTTGCCAGGTATATTGCTGGGGACCCGAGGATGTGCCTTTTCAAGGTTTCATATTAATCGGAGAAGTAGTTACCGAGCTATGTCCAAAAAACGATTCAACCAATCAGAGAGCAGCGAGCTATCACGTGTGCCGAACGTGGCGAACAGACTCTGCCTCGGATGGCACATTTGAGAGCGTATTCATTTATTTCACGTTGGCAAACTATGTTGCCGTTAAACTATGTTTTAAAACTAATTAAAACTAATTTGCGATTCTTTCGCTTTCCTGCGTGTTTGTGCACGCTATGGCGATTTCTTTACCAAACTCCGCAAGCCGTTCGCTTTGGACCAAACCATTTCATGTAAATAGAGGGGGGGGATTGTCACCGTACTCGCAAGCCGTTCGCTTTGGACCAAACCATTTCATGTAAATAGAGGGGGGGGGATTGTCACCGTACTCGCAAGCCGTTCGCTTTGGACCAAACCATTTCATGTAAATAGAGGGGGGGGATATAATTTTAGATATATATATAGTACGGGCATGCCCTAGTAATTAATAAACCCATCTTTGTTCTTCCTACTTTCTGGTTTCCTCTTGTCTGATCGCGTTCGTCTTTTCTCTCATTGGGTAAATGTGGCACGGTTAGAAACCGCTCAGAATCGGCGACTTATTCAGCGGCGCTCTTGAGAAAGGACTTGTTGGAGGCGCGCTCGTTACATGCACGGGTTGGAGGCACGCGCGTTGTAAAAGGACTGCGTGAGAGAGCTCGCCTACACAGGACTCTTGAAGGACTCGCGTGCACACGGCGCCGATCAAAGGGCTTGAAGAAGAGATATACGGCACGCTGTTAAAGAGAACATTGGAGAGGGTGCGTTTGGCACGAGTGTGCAAATATTACGTACGAAGGACATCAGCTTCCCCCCCCCCCCCCCCCCCCGCTATATAAAACTGTCCGGTCGCGCTCAACTACACGCGGAGCTGCCTGCCGGGTTTCGCCCGCTGGACCGGAGCCTGGACCGGAGTCGACTGGAGCCTGGATCCCATTGCCGGACCCTCTACCTGACCATCCACCATCTACAATCCCCGTGTGAGTGTGTACGTTTGTCTGGGATATTAAGGATAAGACTGTTTTAAGACTGCCCTGTGTGCTGCTTCTTCCTCTTCCTATCTTGCATATTCCTTTCGTTTCCTCTTCTCCTTCTTGTGAATAATTAATAAACCCATCTTTGTTCTTCCTACTTTCTGGTTTCCTCTTGTCTGATCGTGTTCCTCTTTTCTCTCATTGGGTAAATGTGGCACAGTTAGAAACCGCTCAGAATCGGGTTTAGTCATTGTTAACGGCCCGAGTCGCGGCTCACTTCGCTCGGCGTATTCACTAACGCTGCGGCTCGGGTGAGAGGTTATCTCCTTACTTCACGGTCGGTGTTGGTAATTGGGTAACAGGACGAAATTGACCAGCAACCCTACCTAATACCGACCGGATGGAACAGGGTAACTTCAGGATCACGTCGGTCAGTAACAGACAAGGGGATTAACCCCCTCTTGCTAAGGGGAAAAGGCCGACGTTCGAGATATGTAACAATTGGTGTCGGGGAGTGGGATTTAGACCCGAACCAAATTTTTTATGTCTGGACAAAATTTGGTCAAAAATTACGAGCGGCCGAAATTTTTTTATTACCATCCAAATTAAATCGTGCCATGGATAACCAAGGCGATCGGATGCCGGTGGGGGAAAATGAGGGGGTAGAGGAAGGGTTAGAATCAACCCAGGACCCCAGGGAAGAAGTGGGAGAAATGGAGGAGGAAAATGAAGAAGGTGCGGTAGTGGGGGTTGCAGGCGCACAAAATGGAGGCTACTCGCACATGGCGACGAGGGCCGCGCCCGTGGCGCAAGTGGGAGGGATGGACATGCAGGCCCTCATTGCGCAGCTGCAGGCAGCCATGCAAATGAAGTTGGGAAACCAAATTGAGAGAATGGAAAATAGAATGAGAAATGAATTGGGAAACCAAATTGGCGGATTGAGAAATGATATGGGAAGCCAAATTGGGGGATTGAAAACTGAGATGGATGCACAAACTAACCAAATGAAGGATGGGTTAAATAATTTGGAAAATAGAATGGGGGAGCAATTGGGAAGTCAAATTGGGGGGTTAGAGAACAAATTAGGGGGTCAATTGGAGGACATGGGTGGCCAAGCCTGAGAAATTAACGAGGGGTTAGCGAGGGAGGAAGCCAAGTATGAGATAAGACAGATGGAGAGAGACAGAGACCGCAGGTCAGGCGGAAAGGTTGCGGGGGTACGCGACGAGGTAGTGCGACTAGAGGAGCGTGGGTTAAGTGAGGCTGAACAAAGCGCAGATACATGGACCGGGGTAGAAATCGTGACCCGGGGTATAGAAAAGCCGACAACCGCGGAATTGTAAAATTTAATGTTATGTGCGCCAGCGGTCGTCGAGATTAATAAGGAAATCAAAGAAATCGTGGAAATTGGGATTGGAGAGACGGCATGCATCGAGGCATTATCGGAGATGGAGATGGAATGCGCGCAAAGTTTGGATTCGCATTATGATGCCGTACTTGCTAATCCTTGTAAAGATTTGCAGGTGCGTGAGGAGAAAAGGATCCCGAAGGTAAGCCGGGCTGTATATGGCGCGAAAAGGTTTGGCGCGAAATGATTTTTCGCGCGCTTGGGATCCTGGCGTAACCCGGGCGCTTGTGGAAGGTCGGTGGAGAGGTGTATGAAGGCGAATGGCGTGCGTGTGCGAATGGCACCGGAGCGCGAGTATGAAACCGAGAGTGAGGGAGAATGCACCATGGAGTGTATGAGTGAGTGCGACATGTAGTGTGAGATTGATGGAGAGAGTGTGCGAGGATGCACACCTGAGCTGGTTGTGGAGCGTGTGTGGGGATGCACACCAGAGCGTGTGATTGGGTGTGCAGCAGGGGATTGCACACCCGTGGGTAGGTGTGCGCTGAGTGGGTGTGCAGCAAAGGAGTGCACACCCGTGAGTGAGTGTTACAGAGTACGTAATGGAGGAGAGTGTTCCAGGGTGTGCGCGAGAGAGGTGTGTAACGGAGTGTGTGAGTGTGCCTGGATGGTTTGCACGAGAGAGTGCGGTGGCGGAATTGATGGAATGTATGGGATGTGTGATTAAAGAAAGGAGCGCGTGGTGTGAGCATGCGAGTCGAGCATCGACGCTGACCGGGGCAGCGCTTAGGCCGACGGATAGCCGACGCGAGCTCTCAGGGCGTGGTGTTCTTTGTGTGCTGCGGGGGCTGGCGGGGATCGTTGCCACGGCGCTTCTGCAAGGAGCACCATGCACGATTCGGGCCGGGCTCCGCCCTGTATGGTCGGTGCCGCGTCATAGCGGCGAGCGGCACGATTCCAGGGGAGAAAGGCCAGGTCGGACCTTCGCCCCCTGGCGGGCGCGGTGTTCCGACCTGGCGAGGTTGTGTCATCGGGCCGGAGACCGAAAGGTTCCATGCCGGGATGGAGCTTGGAACCTCGGCCCGAGTATGCCTCCTCCCCAAAGTCGAAAATTCCGGATGGACCCAACCTACAGGAGACTGACCATCCGCACGCATTGCTCGGTTTTTCGGAGCCAAGCTGTGAAAATGTATTCCCGCACAAGAGGCTCAGAGTAGTGGACTAGTAGTAATAGTGATGGCGAATGGTAGTTTTACCATTCACCTCACATCTTTGGGGCAGAGGAGCTATAGGTTTGTGGGGTTTTGGCGGTTCAAACTAGCCCGGGAGGGTTAGGATAATTGTATAGGGTCCTAGAAATGACTTTAGGTGACCGAGAGTTAAGTAGTTACATTGTACAAGTAGTGGGGACGTAGAGTAGAGTAGTTGGATGATAACGACGGGAGATGTGCGTAGTATAAGGGATGACAGGGAGAGCACTAGTATTAGGGGAAATAGTTAGATTAAATGATGCTTTGTGTATGAGCTTTAAGTTTCGGATGAAATGAGGCATTGCGTATGGAAGTTCTTGGTAGTGCTGGTGAAATGAGGATTTGAGCGTGGGAAAATTTGGGTGAAATGAGGCAATGCTCGTGAAAGATGTGTGTGTGTGTAAAAGTGTATGGATGGAGTATTGAGGATGTGTGTCATTGTGTTGAGTGATTGACTTGCATGGTGTGCAAGTGGAGAAGGGTTGTGTGGAATAAATGGTGTGGAGTAAATGGAGTGTGGAATGAGTGGGGTGGAGTGCATGGTGCGAAGGAGTGAATGGGGGAAGGATGGACCCCTTCACGAGTACCCGGGGAGGGTAGTCTAAAAGTAGGTAGAGGGAGTAGGTAAATTTTGGTTGGATATTGACATCTGTGGTGCGGAAAGTAGCAGAGTACTGCTTGGATGGGTGCATTAGTGTGTGGAATGGCTGGGCGTGTGGCCTGTTAGTGGGTATGGTTGGTTGAGCACTCCGCCACTGGTAGTCTGTCAGCCAGGTGAGGCCGCAGGTAGGCTCTGGGAGCCAGGTAGCGTTGTGTAGAGTTCAGTGGGGCCCGAGGATCCAAAGGAAGGACCGGGGCAGCCTGATGCCAAGGTGGGCATGGAGGGGGTGAGAGCGCCAGGAGGGCCTTTCCCAATTAGGTAGGTTAGGGTGAGGAGATAGGCAAGCTCGGGTGGCGACGTTCAGTGGCGGAGATGCGCAGGTAAGTAGGACCTCATGGGGGAGCCACACGACCCAGCCCCGAAATTGTGCGAGGGCACAGCGTTGAAGAATCGGGGGAGTGAGACCCCAAATTGGAGAGCACCACAGTATGTGCAATGGGAATTGGTTTTTAGAACCACATAGTTTAAAGATGGCCAATGGATTGGCAGGGCAAGACCCCGGGTAGTTTAACGAGTTAATGTCATCTAGAAGTATAGATAGGAGGAAAGTCTCTTCGCACCATCCTCATCCACTCACTTAGGTGACAGGACTCCACACCATGTTTTGCAAATGTTTGGAAATGTGAGACGCATCTTGACGTGGGGGAGACATTGTGTTGATATTCAATCTCTTCCTCCTTCGGAGGGATTGACGACGAATTTGGTTTAGGGGAGATATGGGGGACAAGACGGGTAGCGACGAATTTGTAAAGGTGTAAATTGTGTAAATACGGGGTAGGGGCAAGGGTAGAGTAGGTGACAGGGGGGGTGACGAACGCTAGGGACGAGCTTTCTCAGCTTGCTCTCCCGCGCCCCTCATCTTGCATTACCTTGTATTGATGTGTACCCATGCGCCCTTGCCCCCCGCTAACCTTTGCTTTGTCTTCCTTCCCCACTCATGGACCATGTTCTTTTGTGTCTGAGGGGAGTGTGCAGCTGCCCTGGATTGTGCACCGCACCCTTGCTGCCTCCTGCCTGCACTGATGCACCATATGGACCACACGTTCTGTGGCCTGGCACCACTTATGGACCACACGTTCTGTGGCCTGGCCCCTCTGCTGGGACCGACCATTGTTGCCAGCGGTATCTGGCTTGCGGACCACTGTTGTAAGTGGCATCTATGCCCAGCAGTGGACCACCTGAGTTGGCCCTGCTGGCCACAAATAAAAAAGCGGACACGGTGTGTGCCCTTTTTATTAATTGAAACAACATCAAGCAAGAAGATCAAGGCAAGATACATCGGCCCAGCAGGGAAGAGCAAGAAGAAGACATCATTCATTAACTTTAAAATGTTGTTTGGTGCATTTTCATTGCTGGTGCTTTTTGGTGCATTTTTTTATTATGGTGCATATTGGTACATATGGGTATGGTGTACCAGTGCAGTGCATTGCAATGGCATGTTCCTCTCTTTTCAAAACAACTTCTCTTTTTCCCACAAAAGACAGGTCCTGGGCCTAGTTTTGTAAATAATTAAATCGTAGTGGCCTTGTAAATAATGCTCCCCAGCGGCTTTATGTGTAGTTTGAAGACCATTCCGTAATTCGGTTAATTGTGGGCATGAGTCAGTTAGGTAGGATGCAACGCAGCAGGTGGGACATATTTAGTGTTAAAACTGTTGTACTCAGGGTGAGGTTAAAAGTAGAGGGTAACCACACCTAAGTGTCACATTAATTTAAAAGATAGTCCTTTTGTTTCGGCTCGGGACGAGCCTGGAAAAAGGGGGGGGGGTGCAGTTTTGCGGTTGTAGAACCCACACTTTCTTGTAAATATTCAACATCATTAAAGGTTAAAGGTAGCACCTCTAGTTAGTCCACAAGCAACACGTAGGCCACCATAGGACTTCAGTTATTTCATTAGTATGTGTTTTAGATTAGGCCGAGTTTTCAATAGTTGAATCTGCGTTGTGTCGATCAAATAAGAGTAGGTCCCCAATCTGCTCAGTTTGCAACTTCCCTCTCCAAGCGACGCCATTACGCGCCCCTACAGTCGGTGCCTCATGGCCCCTCCCAATTTGTTACGCGCCTTTGTTAGCAGCGTTCGCAGCCTCGCTGGGCTTCCGCCCAGACGCCGCCATAAGCCACGAGGTAAGGCCCGAGAAAGGAGGTGGAGCGCCAAGAAGAAGGTGTGGCCATGTCATCCAGTCGTGAAAGGCGTGGCCGGTAAGCCCTCACCAGCCAACCAGGGCTGAGGTGACATCGCCGACAGGCGTGGTTTTTGAGCTCGCGGAGTGATCGCTGGGCGAGTTATATAAGCACGAACGCAAAGCCCTTTCACAGGACTCTCGCGAAGCACTCGAGTGGAAGGTTGGATCTGAAAGGGACTTGTTGGAGGCGCACGCGTTGTAAGGGGACTTACGCCGAGAAGGATTGGTGCGAAAAACTCGGACTTGGTCGGGAGAGTGCGCTGATCAAAGAACTTGCCAGCGAGCGCATTGCATTGGCTTGAAGGAGAGATACGGCAGCGCTTGTTAAGGACTCGCTGGGAAATGCGCGTTGCATTGGACAATTGGGGGAGCGCACCTTTATCAAAGGAGGACTTTGGAGGGAGCGCGTTTAGCACGAGCGTGCAAATATTACGTACGCAGGACACCAGCTTCCCACCGCTATATAAAACTGTCCGGTCGCACTCAACTACACGCGGAGCTGACTGCCGGGTTTCGCCCACTGGACCAGAGCCTGGACCGGAGTCGACTTGAGCCTGGACCCCATCGCCGGACCCTCTACCTGACCATCCACCATCTACAATCCCTGTGTGAGTGTGTACGTTTGTCTGGGGTATTAAGGATAAGACTGTTTTAAGACTGCCCTGTGTGCTGCTTCTTCCTCTTCCTATCTTGTATATTCCTTTCGTTTCCTCTTCTCCTTCTTGTGAATAATTAATAAACCCATCTTTGTTCTTCCTACTTGCTGGTTTCCTCTTGTCTGATCGCGTTCCTCTTTTCTCTCATTGGGTAAATGTGGCACAGTTAGAAACCGCTCAGAATCGGGTTTAGTCGTTGTTAACGGCCCGAGTTGCGGCTCGCTCGCTCGGCGTATCTACTAATGCTGAGGCTCGGGTGGGAGGTTATCTCCTTGCTTCACGGTCGGTGTTGGTAATTAGGTAACAGGACCAAATTGACCAGCAACTCTACCTAATACCGACCGGAAGGAACGGGGTAACTTCAGGATCACGTCGGTCAGTAACAGACAAGGGGATTAACCCCCTCTTGGTAAGGGGAAAAGGCCGACGTTTGAGTTCCGTAACAATATATATGTATATATGCATTGTATATATGTATATATGTATATATATATTGTGAGCCAGAAATATGGTCATTTTTGAAATTCGTGTAAACGAAATAAAAAATTGTATTTCAAATTAAATTCATTCATGATATTGAAGTGCATAACGTGCATTTTTTATTTTTTTACTGATTTAGTTTTATTTTTTGTTGGCAGAACACTTGAGTGACCATGTGGAACTGGTTGGGTGAAGAACGCGCTTTCGCTATCAATGCTTTTTAAAAGAGAAGTCTTTTACAAAGTCTTTTACAAGAGATACAAGCAAGGCATTTGGCACACAGTCAGAGTATGTCCTAAGAAAGATATTTGGCTGAAGGGCCATCGCAGATTTGTCCTTTTTTGAAAAATGGCCGCCATTGTTGTCACAGGACAAATCTGCGATGGCCCTACAGCCAAATATCTTACTTGGGGCATACTCTAACTGGGTGCCAACTCTCGTGCTTGTATCATCAAAGTCACAATTCTCCCAAATATTTCACCTGTCTGTCGTACAACATGGCTTCACAGACCGTGTTTTTCGGTTTTATATATATTTGAAGAAGAAGAAGACATTTTGGTCACAAATAGATATGCATACATACATACATACATTACCATATCAGTTTGCTCCATTATAATAAAGATAGCTCAAGAAAGAAAATAGAAAAGATTATATAGGGCTTGGGCAAATTGGCTGGAAGAGCTGCAGCACAGCTACAAGTGTCCCCACACGCCTCCGAAGTCAGATGACCTGTCTCATTCCTTCTCTCTATGAATGTCTGGTTACTACCACCCCACCCCTTCAACTTCCTCATCCCCATGCTCCACCCTCCACCCCACCCAAAAAAAAGAACTTGCCTGTCTGACTCCATCGTGGTGTATGCATGTATACATGTGGTGTATGCATATTGTATATACATTGTGGTGTATGCATGTATACATTCCCTCCTTTGCATGCATGTGATGAATAGCTAGCTTTAGTTTGTCATGTGATGTCAGAAGTGCTGTTGGGGTTTCTCTGTAAGTCAGATGGGCAGCGAGACCTTTGTTCTGCATCCACATTTGCATCCACTGTATTTTCCTCAAAAGTAGAACTCTGGACGTTAGGACACTATCAACAAGGACTGTTAATGCAGTGGATGCATCATGATACCCAAACATGTGAAACAGTCAAAAGGAAATGTCCAAGGAATAGACAAGATCGCATGATCGCACCATGACAGATTTGACCCAGAATAACAAGGAAACCTCTTTTTAGATGCAGATTCGATCCAGATTTGATCAGACCAGATTTGACCCAGAATCACAAGGAAACCTCCTTATAGATGCAGATTCGATCCAGATTTGATCAGACCAGATTTGACCCAGAATCACAAGGCAACCTCTCTTTAGATGCAGATTAGAGCCAGATTTGATCAGACCAGATTTGACCCAGAATCACAAGGAAACCTCTTTTTATATACAGATTAGAGCCAGATTTGATCAGACCAGATTTGACCCAGAATCACAAGGAAACCTCTTTTTATATACAGATTAGACCCAGATTTGATCAGACCAGATTTGACCCAGAATCACAAGGAAACCTCTTTTTAGATGCAGATTATATTCAGATTTGATCAGACCAGATTTGATCCAGAATCACAAGGAAACCTCTTTTTAGATGCAAATTAGACCCAGATGTGATTAAACCAGATTTGACCCAGAATCACAAGGAAACCTCTTTTTATATACAGATTAGACCCAGATTTGATCAGACCAGATTTGACCCAGAATCACAAGGAAACCTCTTTTTAGATGCAGATTATATTCAGATTTGATCAGACCAGATTTGATCCAGAATCACAAGGCAACTTCTTTTTAGATGCATATTAGACCCAGATTTTATCAAACCAGATTTGACCCAGAATCACAAGGCAACCTCTTTTTTAGATGCAGTTTAGATCCAGATTTGATCAAACCAGATTTGACCCAGAATCACAAGGCAACCTCTTTTTTAGATGCAGATTAGAGCCAGATTTGATCAGACCAGATTTGACCCAGAATCACAAGGAAACCTCTTTTTATATACAGATTAGACCCAGATTTGATCAGACCAGATTTGATCCAGAATCACAAGGAAACCTCTTTTTAGATGCATATTAGACCCAGATTTGATTAAACCAGATTTGACCCAGAATCACAAGGAAACCTCTTTTTAGATACAGATTAGACCCAGATTTGATCAAACCAGATTTGACCCAGAATCACAAGGAAACCTCTTTTTATATACAGATTAGACCCAGATTTGATCAGACCAGATTTGATCCAGAATCACAAGGAAACCTCTTTTTAGATGCATATTAGACCCAGATTTGATTAAACCAGATTTGACCCAGAATCACAAGGAAACCTCTTTTTAGATACAGATTAGATCCAGATTTGATCAAACCAGATTTGACCCAGAATCACAAGGAAACATCTTTTTAGATACAGATTAGATCCAGATTTGATCAGACCAGATTTGACCCAGAATCACAAGGAAACCTCTTTTTATATACAGATTAGACCCAGATTTGATCAGACCAGATTTGACCCAGAATCACAAGGAAGCCTCTTTTTAGATGCAGATTATATTCAGATTTGATCAGACCAGATTTGATCCAGAATCACAAGGCAACTTCTT
Organism: Myxine glutinosa; assembly: GCF_964187855.1. Taxonomy (NCBI): domain Eukaryota; kingdom Metazoa; phylum Chordata; class Myxini; order Myxiniformes; family Myxinidae; genus Myxine; species Myxine glutinosa. Next base: position 60,482,845 of record NC_136274.1, on the reverse strand, counting down.
TTTAGATGCATATTAGACCCAGATTTGATCAAACCAGATTTGACCCAGAATCACAAGGCAACCTCTTTTTTAGATGCAGTTTAGATACAGATTTTATCAAACCAGATTTGACCCAGATTCACAAGGCAACCTCTTTTTTAGATGCAGTTTAGATCCAGATTTGATCAGACCAGATTTGACCCAGAATCACAAGGCAACCTCTTTTTTAGATGCAGTTTAGATCCAGATTTGATCAAACCAGATTTGACCCAGAATCACAAGGCAACCTCTTTTTTAGATGCAGTTTAGATCCAGATTTGATCAAACCAGATTTGACCCAGAATCACAAGGCAACCTCTTTTTTCGATGCAGATTAGATCCAGATTTGATCAGACCAGATGTGACCCAGAATCACAAGGAAACATCTTTTTAGATGCAGATTAGAGCCAGATTTGATCAGACCAGATGTGACCCAGAATCACAAGGCAACCTCTTTTTTAGATGCAGATTACATCCAGATTTGATCAGACCAGATGTGACCCAGAATCACAAGGCAACCTCTTTTTTAGATGCAGTTTAGATCCAGAGTTGATCAAACCAGATTTGACCCAGAATCACAAGGCAACCTCTTTTTTAGATGCAGTTTAGATCCAGATTTGATCAAACCAGATTTGACCCAGAATCACAAGGAAACATCTTTTTAGATGCAGATTAGAGCCAGATTTGACCCAGAATCACAAGGCAACCTCTTTTTTAGATGCAGATTAGATCCAGATTTGACCCAGAATCACAAGGCAATCGCTTTTTAGATGCAGATTAGATCCCGATTAGATCCAGAATCACAAAGCAACTGATTTTTAGATCGGTCCATCATCTTGGCTCGTGGAAGAGGTTGCCTTGGAAACTAGCTCTGGGTCTCGGTACAAGTGAAAATCATGGAAGGTTAACAGACTGACAGCGGAGTGGTATGGAACAGGTGGCACGATAACATTGACAGGGTAGGGATGGAAGACTACATTAGAAGATATGTTTAAATGGCTAACACGCTGAAAGAAAGAAAAATAAAATGTTTTTCATGTCGTTAAGTGTAAGCTAGCAAATGCAGTGAGGCCTTCAGAGAAAAAGAAAAGCAATGAGCATGTGTGACGCAATGCAAGCAAATTAATTCCCGAAAACTTCTAAGGAATGCCGAGGCGAGCCGTGGGAGTGTTCGTGACCGAGCTCAGCATCACAGGCCCGATCATGGCTGGGGAGCCAAATCAGGGGCAGTCGCACCCCCATCCCTTCCCCCACCATAGTAGTTACCAAGGCAACCTCCTCCCAGGTCAGATTTTAATTGGATCGGGGCAGGATCTTTGATTGCTACAGTAGCGGGAGGGCCGCGCCCGCGGCTTGCACGTCCTCCACAGGGATCCGCTGCTTTTCGCTGCCTCCTACCACCAAAGAGCGCTTTCTGCTACGTAGTAATCCCATGAATTTCTTTCAATTCTATCCCAAGACGGAGAGAAGAATTTAAAACGGTAATGCACAGAAACATGGTGGAACTCCAAGGAAACCACTCGTGAAAGCCCAATTATATAAAGAGATGACTTTGGAAAATAACTCTGGATGAGGTTGCTGGGTGAAAGAAGAAATGTCGAATCTCAAACCGTGAAAGATGTTTTACAAAATAATTCCATGTTTTACATTTGAATGCTTTATCCATGCTAAATTTGTTTTCGGTCTCAGCTCATTTCATCACGATGCTGATAGATTGCCACAATCAGTTAATATCATGGAGCTTGTACGCAAATTAATGTCATCGGGCTTCTCGAAACATGCAAAACTTCTCGAAAATAGAGTCTCGAGGGATGTTGAGTGTTCTGACTTTTTCGATTTAATTTCCTTGCCGGAGCTGAAAAATCCACAAGAAACTTTGAAGGAATGCCTAGGCGAGCCGTGGGAGTGTTCGTGACCGAGCTCAGCATCACAGGCCCGATTATGGGTGGGGAGCAAAATCAGGGGCGGTCGCCCCTGCTTCGGGGACAGTCACCCATGATTCAGGGGCAGTCGCGCCCTGATTTTGGGGCAGTCGCCCCTGATTCAGGGGCAGTCGCCCTGATTCGGGGGCAGTCGCCCCTGTTTTTCAGGAGCTGGAAAATCCACAAGAAACGATGTGATGAGCTGACAGAGTTCCGTTCCAGCATCAAGCATAGCTCGATTCGTCGTAAGGTGTTACAGTATGATCTCTTAGGGTTATGCATAGGGGCTGGAAGCGACCCTAGACCCTAGACTAGAGTTTCGCACACTCACCCCTAGAGCTATCTATCCTTGATTCAAATCTAGAACCAGCTATAAACTGTCATCTTGGTGTTCCGCCTATAGAGTATCAATGTGTGTGTCGTCCCTCAGGTGGACCTTAAACCGTCTGCTAGCATTAGCTGGTGGAGGTCAACGATCCCAGGGTGTCCTCAGTAAAGAGTCGGCGAACTATCGCCGGAACCCTGAACAAATTAAAACTTATTGTGCCATTAGTTGAGTATCCTGTGTCGGAGTGGCAACCTGTCCAGGATTGCAATGCTTGCCAAAGAAACTGCTTTCACTGAACCGATGCCCTATAAAAGAGTATGGTAGATCATGATGATGTTATATATATAGGAACGAGGACTTATGCCATATTTGGGGCTTAGTCTGGGTTTGAGTAAATCAAATTAGGCAGGAAAATTGTATTACAGCAGGTGAAGTACTATCGTCACAATTAATCCGAAGCCTAGTAATATGTGGGTTCAACACTTTCAAGCAGAGGGGATGAAAAACTCTAATTGGGTCCTGGATTGAGACCTGGAAGACCAACAAACAAATGGAACGAAAACGTTTAAGCTTCCAGTGTAGATTGCAGGAGGCAACTGAACATCAAGCAGCAACTGAACTTGGAAAAGGTGAACGCCCAGCCACTGACCATCATTGTGAGCAGGAGGAGGTAGATATAGCTGCGACATTTAGTCAGAATGTCCGAGGATAGACTGCCAAAACGAAGATGGAAATGGACCCCACGAGTGAAAGGGAAGAATGGAGGACCCAAGGGTACTTTCAAATGAACCGGTTCAACCGCAGCACAATACATCACACCTATGATGGAAGACCTGGAAAGGCTGGCGAAGGATAGAGGTGAATGGCGTCGTCTCGTCATCTGCCTTATTTGTCTAATGGCGCACCGGAGAATATAGATAGACAGAAAGGTATTTAACCGTTCCTATGTAACCCCTCATTGCCAATGGTGTGGGTCATCGATGATCTGACAGGAAGTCGCACTGTTTCAAAACACCATTTTTCCCGTTCGGAAATTTGTAGATTGGTGCTATGACAGTTAATGGCGTGATGCACCAAGGATTTATTTGATTTTTTTTCTTTCTATTTCCTCTACAAAAGGGTAGGACTGAATTTAACACTCGCATTACAAATTCGTTACTTTGTCACCCAATGAGGGGGCAGTTGGGAAAGGAGGCCCAGGCCCTGGAACCGCAAGAACCGACAACGAGATTGATTAGTCCCATGGGTAGAGGGCACAGAAAGGTTCGGTCAGGGCGGCCAACAGGGAGCATATCGAGAGAAGCAGTGGGGGGGGGGGGGGGGGGGAGGGATGCAAGAGGTAGGTGTATGAGCGGAAAAAAAAAGGAATGGGGGAGGGGGTCGAAGAGACAGTGAGGAATTGAAGTAGAGAGAACCCTAACCATTCAGAGTGCGAGCACACACAGAGGTGTGAACGTGCGACACTATCCGTCTGGGTAATTAGCGAGTGGCCACAGCCAATTTATCCAATCACTCAAGCGTGAAATGAGTGTCAGGCCGTCATGGACAGCCATGGGCTACCTCCTGAAGCACGCCAAGGCGCTGAGCTTTCTGCCCCACTGTTTGCGCCACAATTTCATACTTACCGTGTACTGTTCTTCCTCCACATTTATAATCGATCCACACAGCCCTATCAGCGTTCCTGACACCAGGACTTCATCAATCTTCGTCAATGGTTGGACGCTGCCAATAGCGTGCAAGATCATACAGTCCTTTGGGGCTTTTGTCCGCGCGATCCCCTCACTTCTCCAAATAGTGAGGTACAATTAGCTCGAACTTGAACATACACCCTTGCTTCACTTTAACTCAATAATAATACGAGGTAATAATAATAATATCATCAACAACATTCATTTTGCTTCTTCTTCACTCGTCCATAATGTTGAAACTCTATCTTCCGCAACATTAAACCTATCAAGTTTAGATCAGTTACCTTTCCTTCCAAATCCATCTCTCAACAAACTATTCTCTTTCTCTTTCTCTCTCTCTCTCTCTCTCTCTCTCTCTCTTCCATCAGTTCATACCTTCTCACCTTCAGCTATCCTACCCAACATCTTGTCCCTGGTACAATGATTCATGTGGTGAGGCAATTTCCAGAAAGTGGCTTGCCTTTTCCTCTTGGAGAGCCATGAATCCCACTGATAGGAAACTGCAGCCCTCCCAGGAAAGCTCACAAACAATCAGGTTTCGGTACTCGGACGCGACAGGATTCTGTTTGTACCAGGTGCTCCTAAAGTCAGAAATTGGTCTTTCACCATCCTCATAAGGTGAAACCTCCTCAATGTCTTTTCGTCCCACACTGGCTCAACCTCCTCAATGAAAACAGCCAACAGCAGGTGAACCTTCCTCCTGCAGAGGTGAATAAATTTCTAACCTCTTTTGACTCTTTCACCGTGACTGGTCTTGGTGGCATCGGCACCTTAATACTCAAAAAACGTTCATCTGCTTTATCTATTAGTTTCTCCACTCTTTTTCAGGTCATTTTCTGAGCTTCATGGATAATCGACAATGGGACTCCGATTCATAAGAATGGTGGCATAACTTACCTGCTTAACAACAGACCAGCAAAGTTTGTGTGCCGAGGCCATTCTACCTTGGACATGCTACTGCTTGTATTAGCAATGAATGAATGTCGTCAAGCTCAAGCATGGGGCCTTCTTCGATTCAATCCTTCATGCTTCAATGGCAAAGCTGTCACATAATGGTATTCAGTGTTCCATCCTCGACTGCCAACCAGGTTTGCGGTGTGCCACAGAAAGTGGGTTGCTTTGGATGGAATACTAATCATGCTTTACCTCTAAAGACCAGTGTCCCTCATGGTGGTGTGCTGGGGCCCACTAACCCTACTCTTGATATACAATGCAAAAGACTCATATTCTCACTTTCTCTTTCCATAATGACTGGCTGGAAAATCTCCATTATTATCTCCGTAGTCAGCCTCTGGGAGAGGTACAGTATGCTGGACTCCTGAGCCTCACCACAACAGCTACAAACTGTCTTGAGCATATCATATCTTCAGGCTGTCTTCGACAGCTGGTCCCTGCCTCGGAATTCTCCTTCTGTAAATGTTGTCCGTAAATGTGTACAAAGATGTTCATCCAGTGTTACGGAATATGGGTTCTACTGAGGACCGGCGCTGTCGTCTTCCATCTTCCATACCATGAGGCCATGGAATCCAAGGTCCTCTGTGCCATTAAAATCTCGTTTCAGGAAGGCGAGTCTCAGGGTCAGCTTCCTGCTCACCATGGAGCGAAGTTGGAGACTTTTCTTTTTTTAACTGGCTCAATTCTGTCTTTCTTCTCATGCCCTCGCACCTCTCAGCCAAGCCACTACCCCTGCCCCTCCAAGCTTCACAAGTTCTGCCAGAAATGCTTTCCTTGTTATCCACTGCAAGTCTAAGTTCAGTGCTTACTTCCAGTCTTCCAGACCTCTCTTTTATCACTTGTCGAATTGTTTTCCCACGTCGTTCATTGTCTAGAGATTCTCCAGTTGGTTGCCCACTGCCACCTCATGGCCTCTCCCATTTTCACTACTGAGCTATATTACACCCACTGAGACCCCATTCTGACCCTTCTACAATTATTATTTTTATGTTGTGAACCCACGATTTTTCCTTGGCTGAATTTTCTCTGTTGATCTATTGCCTGCTGATGCTCCGCTCTTCCCTCAATCTCTCAATTCCTCTCAATACCCATATATAAAAAAACAATTTCAATCTCAATCAATTCAATCTCAATCTCAATTCTCAAGAATCTCAATTCTTCTCAATCTTCCAATTCCTCTCAATACCCATATATTTAAAAAAAAAAAAAAATTCAATCTCAATCAATTCAATCTCAAGAATCTCAATTCTTCTCAATCTTCCAATTCCTCTCGATACCCATATATTTAAAAAAAATTAATAATAATTCAATTTCAATCAATTCAATCTCAATCTCAATTCTCAAGAATCTCAATTCTTCTCAATCTTCCAATTCCTCTCGATACCCATATATTAATTTTTTTAAAATAATAATTCAATTTCAATCAATTCAATCTCAATCTCAATTCTCAAGAATCTCAATTCTTCTCAATCTACCAATTCCTCTCTATACCCATATATATTTTAAAAAACAAAAACAATTTGCAAAGCAAAGAAAAGTCAGAAAAGTTACATACATCCTGATCTGAGCAAGCACTCAATGAAATTCCAAGCTAAGCGCGTTTCGCCAGAACTCTTCATAGGCTTAAGCTAATAAATGAAATATGGATAGGCTATTAGCAGGCGCTTAAAGAGGCGCGCCGTACATCCAGGCAGTGTCATGCAAATGCGCTTTTTGCGAGGCGCGCGGAGCTTATCATTCGGCGACTAACGAGCTAATCCGCGCTCTCGGCCGATGGAAAGTGACAGCGGAGCGTGTTTGTTACCAGGGTGAACCGAGCCTCGAAAACAAGCCCCTATAATAGTCCGACGAATCGACCGAGGCTAGGCCGTGACTTAAATTAGGCCCGGAGAAAGAAATGAGGGCCAGAGAGTACCAGCATCGATGTTCCAAGGAGGGTAAATATTAGTAAATGAAGAGTTCCTTTTTTTTTGAGGTTAGCAATTCATCTTTTAATTTTACTTTGTTTTGCTTTATCCTTACCTTGTTCTAACCTTCCCTTAACCCCTTACCTAGCTGGAGTGGCTTTATGCCTTGTTTGGGATGAGTTATCCATCCTTCTTGTTCATGCACAGTGCAGCCTCATCTCCTTGGAAATATCTGAAGTATTGATGGGAATAATGTGAGGCTGGACCGCATATAGCCCATGGGGCAGAGCCCACAACAAATGCGGCAATCAAAGTGAAGGCCAGCAAGTACTAGGGGTTGGAGTGGGTGGAACAAACCCTCAAGAAGTACAAATGTTTGACCTTGCCGTGAGTGCAAAAAAGTTTCACTTCCATTTCGTCTGTAACGAGATTCTCACAAGTTTGTTAAAATTCAAGAAAAATTGCTTCTCGCACTCAAGTGGAACAACTTATACACTGACAATAAATTAATCTGAAATTCCTATTTATCACAAGAATATATTTATGGTGGAGACGTTCAAATATGTCTGTTTGTGTCCTGGTACGTTTTTGTTTTTTTCGCCTTTGGAGGCCATTTTTCCCCGCAGAGCAAGGGTTGGCCTTTTTCGGGCACCATGATCCCCTTTTTGAAGCAATGTTTTGTGGCCGAATGCCCTCGCTGCCGTCAACCCTGTTAGTTGCCCCTTGCTGCAACACACAGGGAATTACCAGTGAACTGGTACTCAATTTGCCAACCTCGGAAGGATGAACAGGCTGAGTCAACCCCCCCCCCCCGGCATTATTTCAGCGATCGACCAGGATTCGAACCCAGAATCCTAAGATCCCAAGCCAACACCCTAACCGCTAAGCCAACACCAGGCTAAAATAAATATGATTAATTAAATAAGTACATTGCTCCATAAATATGATTCTTCAAAAAAAAATTAACCCACTGCCAGTCTTTTAACAGTTCGGTGACAATAAACGGGTTGCCATCATCTTTGTTGTGCGGTGCATGCGCCAACAAGGTTCGGGATGAGCACAGAGTCCTCAAGATGCAAGTTTTACGCTTGGAAACTAAAGAACTAAAATTTTATCCAATCCCGTGGTACAAGAAATGATATTCAATGGCAATATGGCCACCGAGAAGATGAATATATCGAGCGAAGCGCATGGCCGATGCCATGGATGAAGTCAGCACATCCGGATCGGGGTAGTGGGTATTGCCTAGCAACCAGAATAAAGGGGAGAAATATTCACACGGTCAAATTGAATTACATGGAAACCCATGCTTTATCATCCATCCATTCCGGTTGTTTATCGGGACGTGAAATGTCCGAGAACTACTGTTAACATTCTGCAGTAACGATAAGGTGAAAAGTCTAGGTGGATGTTTGTATCAGGGCCAAATTGGAGCAAACAGAAGATAATAAAGGTTCAACTAGTCGTTCAGAGTTACTTGTATCACCATATTGGTAGGCCTACAACATTAATCCTGGAGTCACTCTTGCTGGAGCCTGACATCCTTGATTTTTTTAGAGGTGTGCTGGAAATAAAGCCATTTTTACCCTCGCCAGAGTCCCAGAGGAGAGGGTATTACATTTGGGTCCGTTTGTTTGTTTGTCTGTTTGTTTGGCCGCATAGAATGAGTATGCTTTTCTCTGCAACTGTTAGTCCGATCGCCAATAAATTTTCACCATAGGAACACCTTCTCCTGTCTAATTTTACTGATCATTATGACATCACGTGGTACAGCCGCCATCTTGGAAAAAAACAAAAGAAATTTGCACCTCTACGTCTCCGAAACTGTTCCATGGAAAAAATTGAAATGGCTCATTGTCAAGTATTCCCCATGGGGAACAACATATATTCATGATGATGTCATTGTTGCCTTCATTATGACGTCATAATTAGACAACTAAAACACTTGATCCGATCAGTTTGAAATTTATTGAGCATGATCTATACAAAAATTACATGGGAGAGTTAAATTGATGACGTCACCGGTCACGTGGTTCAGCAGCCATATTCGATTAAACATAAATCTACATCGTCAATAAACCACACAAACCCAGCAGCTAATAAACACCCCACAAAATACACCACACAAACATGTGCTGGCGAGGGTCTGCAATCTCTGATTGCTCTTGGTGTTTCTTGTTTTATTTATCTTTTACCATCAATCTAAGGCTCATAGATGAGCTTTTACATCACGTGCAGGACTGGAGCAAGTTAGGGCTAGGGTGACCAGGGTCACTACCTGGCACCCACACCCCACCCCAGCCACTGACACCACATTTTGCAGAGTAAAGCTGTTATTCCTGTGAGTATTTTGCATGAGGCAAAAACATCATCGTCAATTTCGCATCAGCAATGGATAAAATGTCAAAAGGTGCATGACAGTTAGAAAATGATAGTTCGCTGCCATCGGGTGTATAATGCAACAAGAAGGTTCAGGAATGGAAGAAAGAGAATTGTGTCTTGCATCTGTCATGCCATTGTCCATTTGAGTTCTCGGTTGAGGCTTTCATCTCGGAAGGATAGTTTCATCAACTGTCTACTCATCCTTGGAATTCATTTAAAAGTACAATTCTTGTTCGGTCATATGTAGCACAATGTTGCGGGGTTGCATCATTGGCTGAGGGCATGGCTGTGCCACTGATGTTATGCCCTCTGCTCGTTAGGGCAGGAATTTGGAATTTGGCCATGGTGCCGGCGATAACTCGCCTGCTGTTCGCAAAGGCCAACATGGAATCTTTAGCATCTACCAACAAATGCGGGCAGATTGCACACCCGTTTAATATCCGCCCGAGGGACGGCACACACATTTATGAATCACCCTGACTGTGAAACACCAGAACGACAGTTTAAAGCTGGGTCGTGATTCAAACATAGGCTAGACAGCTCAGAGGCCAGTGTGCAGGTACGTACCTCTAGTGCCTACGCCATCCTGTCAGCCGAAAAGTACAATCCTGTCTCCCAATAGCATTGACAATGTACAGCCAATCATGTTTCCATTTCAATAAAGTTCCAATGGCTAAAAAACCTAAATTCCATTTCAAAAAAATTCATTCCGTTTCGTGTTATCACTGGAAAACAGAGCATTTATTTGTGCACTTATATTGGGGAAAATACAATCCTGAGCGATATATTTCCCCAACAAGGTGACACAGAAAAGCCGGGAATAATAAATAAACGAGAGCTTCCAGGGAAGCAGAACTCAACTGAACTGACTGGACAACTTTAAAGTAGGTCGGGTCTCACATGCCAAGTTTGATGAAAATTCGTCAATATATGTGGATGCTAGATTGTTAACGTCGTTTCAGAGCTGAAAAAATATGCCGGCCTGTGGCGGCCATTTTGTGACAGATCGGGTTGACATGTGACAGCAACCTACCTTGTGTGGTAAAAGTCTCACACACCAAGTTTGATCAAAATCCATAAATATTTGTGGACGTTAAAGTCTTAACGTCGTTTCGGAGCTGAAAATAATATGGCGGCCATTTTGTGACGGATCGGGTTGGAATGCAATAGCAACCTACCTTGTGTGGTAGGGGTTAAACATTCTAAGTTTGATCAAAATCTGTTAATATTTGTGGACGCTAGAGTGTTAACGTCGTTTTCATGACCAAAAACAAAATGGTCGCCTACGTCCGCCATTTTTCAACGGATCGGGCTGAAATGTAATAGCAACCTGGTACTTGGGGTAAGGATGCTGCACTTCAAGTTTGATCAGAATCGGTTTATATTTGTGGACGCTGGAGTGTTAACGTCAAAGGTTAACGGACGACAGACGACGACGACGACAGACGACAGACACCGGAGGGTTCAATATGTGATGAACTCAACTGGACTGTAATCCACTTGAGTTAAAAAAAATAATATTATAAACTAGCCGAAACCCGTGGAACATCCATGGAAGGGAGGATGTGGTGTATGGATAGAATGTACCATTATGGATGGCATAGGGGATTTGCTTGTCCGAGTAAGAGTTAGGAAGAAAGATGAGAATGAAGAGTGCGTATATGAACAACGATCGCCGACACCGGCACAAATGCATGCTCTGGATTGTCCACTCAGTGGACGGCTTGCTTTTGCCTTCGCCTGTCCAATCAGTGGACGGCTTGCTTCGCCTTCGCCCAGCAGACGCCAATACGATGGCGTCGTAAGATGGCGTCGTATCGGCAGTTAATCGGATGCTTTTGGGCCCCAACGTCGGCTAATTCAGATTTTTCGAGTATGGCTATACGTGATAAACAAAGAGCGTGGTTCGTAGATCGTAAATCCATTAGTGCCGTGGGCATCGGGTCACTGGGTGCGGCGTAAAAGGGATAACAAAGTCGAGTCCTTACGCTATTATTATATAGACTAGCCGAAACCCGTGGAACATCCACCGAAGGGAGGATGTGGTGTATGGATAGAGTGTACCATTATGGATGGCATTGGGGAAGGGGAGCGCTCATGGGATCTTCTTCTTCCGTTAAGCTCCAATTTTTTTCTTTAAGTTAAGTCCAATCAGTCCTCTCTGCTCGAAGTGCTCAGGCCATGCCTTCCCGCTCTCATACTTTTATTTCCGTTCGGTGTAGAAAGAGATTGACATATCGTTCGTCTGTTTTCAGCTCGTTGTCTTTAAGCTTCCTTACGTCTCGCCACGTGCTACACCTCTCTGAGTTACGAGGATTTATGCAACGCACCCCGAGTATCGCAACGTCACTCCATTTATCTTTATTAAAATGACGATAAAGACGTGAAACCCGTGGAACATCCACGGAAGGGAGGATGTGGTGTATGGATAGAGTGTACCATTATGGATGGCATAGGGGAGCGCTCTTGGGATCTTCTTCTTTGCAACGCACCCCGAGTATCGCAACGTCACTCCATTTAACTTTATTAAAATGACGATAAAGACGTTTCCTTATATATCCTAATTTAAAATGTTCAAGGGAATAAAAAGACCATTTGGTTCACACCACCCATGTTCACACCACTCGACTGTCCAATCAGCGGACGGCTCGCTTCGCCTTCGCCTGTCCAATCAGCGGACGGCTTGCTTCGCCTTCGCCCAGCAGACGCCAATACGATGGCGTCGTAAGATGGCGTCGTATTGACAGTTAATCGGATGCTTTTGGGCCCCAATGTCGGCTAATTCAGATTTTTCGAGTATGGCTGTACGTGATAAACAAAGAGCGCGGTTCGTAGATCGTAAATCCATTAGTGCCGTGGGCATCGGGTCACTGGGTGCGGCGTAAAAGGGATAACAAAGTCGAGTCCTTCCACTATTATTATATAGATGGCAGGTGGGAAAAATGAGAAGACTGGATATGTTGGATGTGGCACTTTAAACTAAATCGCTATAACATAATGAAGCTGCTGTAGCGGTTACCGCTGGATGCACACAATCGCCTTGCACCGGCCAGAACACGGCCAGACGCGCCTCTCCCGGGCATGCCCTGACTCACTGTTCCCGGGCACGCCCGAACCTCCCGGGCACGCCCGGTCTCGTCTTTCCCGGGCATGCCCGTTCTCGCCTTTCCAGGGCTCGCCCAGAGCGTCCGGGCATGCCCGCTCTCGCCTTTCCAGTGCTCGTCCAGAGCGCCCGGGCACGCCCAGCCTCGACTTGCCAGGCCGCAGCCAAACACGCCCGGGCAGGTCCAGACTCGCCTTTCCAAGGCTCGCCCTTGACACCCGGGCATGCCCGGTATAGCTTTTGCCGGGCAAACCTCCCGACATAAATGTGTATATATATTGCTGCCCGATAAACGGGCTTTTGTCAGAATACCTGAGCTGTTTTGTTTCAATAAAGCAACTCGGACGAATTCCGTCTTTGGTCGCGTCACTTCTTTCGACTCGCGTTGGAGCGCAGCTCCTTCACTGCCTGCGTTTATATATATATTTTAGCAATGGCCATGTTTTTGCTTCATGTACGTAATATGGGTTATTTAATAATTTCAGAAGCGATCGAGGCAGCGGTCTGTTACCAATACAATACCCAAACTAGAACGGCACTCAGTAGAGAGGAGCTGGATCCGGATCTTCACCAAAATTGAATCGATTCTTCCTTGTCACACACACAACCTCTCCAACAAGTTTCCTCCAAATCCATCCATAACTTTTTGAGATATCCTGCTATGTATCGTATTTGGTCCTATCTCCCAATGGTGAAGAATCACTTAAAAAGTTAAACAATTCTCATATCCGAATCCATATTCAGATCTTCACCAAAATCGAATCTATTTGTCCTTGACAGACACCCAACCGGTCCACCAAGTGTCGTCCAAATCCGTCCACAACTTTTTGAGATATCCTACTATGTATCGTTTTTGGCCCTATCTCCCAATGGTGAAGAATCACTTAAAAAGTTAAACAATTCTCATATCCGAATCCATATTCAGATCTTCACCAAAATCTAATCTATTTGTCCTTGACAGACACCCAACAGGTCCACCAAGTGTCGTCCAAATCCGTCCACAACTTTTTGAGATATCCTACTATGTATCGTTTTTGGCCCTATCTCCCAATGGTGAAGAATCACTTTAAAGATTCTAGTAGCCGGATCGGAATCTTCACCAAAGTCTAATCATTTCGTCCTTGTGACATACGCTACATCTCGGCCAAATTTCGTCCAAATCCGACCACAACATTTGAGATATTTTGTTCACAAAGAAACAGACAGGGGTGAAAACATAACCTCCATCTACCTTTGGTGGCGAAGGTAATAAAGAGATGAGCAATTTGGATAATAAATGAAAGTTTTTAGCTCGACTGAGCTTGTTACGCATATCCGCCAGGAAGCTCTCATTTTGTGGGAGGAAGCACCCATGGAATATCGCCACATGCTTGAGGCACTGCACCGGACGTTGCGTGATCCGGTTCACGGGCACTAACAATGGATGCACTATGGCAGCACTTCCACATTTATGAGTTACGTGAAAATATGTGAATAAGGCGTGGTGGCAATGAAGACCATGACGAGAAATATGGCAAATGCCTTCTACAACTGGGTAATGGTAAACGAACAAATGCTTCCAAGAAACGTCACAATTGGCTGATCGTAATGCATCACCGATGGCCGATGCACAACGAGATAACATAACTTTGCAAGCAACGCTGCAACAGAAGTTGTAGTTAATCTTGATTACAATGTTGATGTATGCTCGATGTACGCAGGCGTAGTAGTGTGTACATTGACACAAAGGTTTTTTTCCCGATAGTTATTATCTCCGCCACCAAAGGTGGAAGGAGGTTATTTTTTTCACCCTTATTACAGAATCGAAGATTTTTCAAGTAGCGGGGGCCCGTTGGTCCGTTGTACCAAATTTTCATTGGTCTTCACGGCCTTGTAGAGTTCTCGCATACCTGCCTGCTGAACTTAGGGGGGACTTTTGGGTCATCAAGGACTTTTTGGGTCCTTGGGGACTTTTGGGTATTTTGGGTCATCAAGGACTTTTGGGTAATCTGGGTCTTTTGGGTCCTCGGCGACTTTTGGGTCTTTTGGTTCCTCGGGGACTTTAGGATCATTAAAGACTTTTGGGTCATCAAGGTATTTTGGGTTCTTGGGGACTTTTGTGTATTTTGGGTCCTCAGGGACTTTTGGGTCTTTTGGGGCAATAATAACTTTTTGGTCATCTGGGTCTTTTGGTACCTTGAGACTCTTGGGCCTTTTGGGTCCACAGGGACTTTTGGGTCATCAAGGACTTTTGGGTCCTTGGGGACTTTTTGGTCATCTGGGTCCTCAGGGACTTTTGGGTCATCTGGGTCTCAAGTGTTAAACAACTCGGTCTTCCTCGGTCTAAGCTCTAAGGGGTCGCAGCAGTCTAAAGGATAGGTACATTTCTAAATAGGTACTAAATAGGCTCAGTACTAAAAGGAACATTTCAATATTATGTAATTATGATTTATGAGACACAAAATGTATGACTGACTGACACACACACGCACGCACGCACGCACGCACGCACACACACACACACCTCATCCATTTACATAGTACACTAGCAGAAGTACCCGGCATTGCCGGGTGGGGGAGGGGAGGGGGAAGAGGAGGGGAGGGGAACGGGGCGGAGGGGAGGAGAGGGGGGGGAGGGGAGGAGAGGGGGGGAGGGAAGAAGAGGGGGGGGGGGAAGTACCCGGCATTCCGTGTACTAGGGCATTGCCCGTACTATATCTATATCTAAAATTATATCCCCCCCCTCTATTTACATGAAATGGTTTGGTCCAAAGCGAACGGCTTGCGAGTACGGTGACAATCCCCCCCCTCTATTTACATGCAATGGTTTGGTCCAAAGCGAACGGCTTCCGGAGTTTGGTAAAGAAATCGCCATCGCGTGCACAAACGCGCAGGAAAGCGAATGAATCGCAAATTCGGTTTTATTAGTTTTAAAACATAGTTTAACGCCAACATAGTTTGCAAACGTGAAATAAATGAATACGCTCTCAAATGTGCCATCCGAGGCAGAGTGTGTCCTCCACGTTCGGCACACGCGATCGTTCGCTGCTCTCTGATTGGTTGAATCGTTTTTTGGACATAGCTCGGTAAGTAATTGTCCGATTAATATGAAACCTTGAAAAGGCACATCCTCGGGTCCCCAGCAATATACCTGGCAAGTTAAAAGTATATCGGACCCGTGGTTGTCGAGAAACAGCGGTCACAGACAAACAGACGTACAGACGTACAAACGTACAAACAGAGATTACTGGAATTATAGATAGATAAACGTGAGGGAGAAGTGGGGGGAGGGGGAGGGGGAGGAGGGGAGGGGAGGAGGGGAGGGGAGGAGGGGAGGGGAGGAGAGGGGGGGAGGGGAGGGGAGGAGAGGGGGGGAGGAGGAGGGATGTGAGAGGAGAGGAGTGGGGGAGAGGGAGGGGGAGGGGTAGGGGGAGGGGAAGGGGGGGAGGAGAAGGGGGAGGGGGAGGGGCGAGGGGAGGGGGAGGGGGGAGGGGAGAGGTGGGGGGAAGGGGAGAGGGGAGGGGGGAGGGGAGGGGGAGGGGAGGGGGGGAGGGGGAAGGGTGAGGGGGGAAGGGGGAGGGGGGAAAGGGAGGGGGAGGGGGGAAAGGGAGGGGGAGGGGGAAAAGGGAGGGGGAGGGGAGAAGGGTGGAGGGGGAAGAGAGGAGGAGGGGAGGGGGAAGGGGGAGGGAAGGGGAGGGCCAGTCAACAATGACGTTGCAGTTCTCATGGTCGGAGAGCAGCACAACAATCGCGACATCGTCCTGAATCTTCGCAACAGCACGAAGCGGATTTTGGAGACTCACCGATCCTGTGGCGCCCTCCAGTACCGGCGTTGCCGGGTGGGGGAAGGGAGACCCATACATTCCCAACCCGTACATTCGCCCTCTCGACTCAACTCACTCGGACAAAAGCCTCGCACAAATTACACCGTGAAGGCCCAATGGCCATGTCTATGCCACAAATCAAGTACGTGAGCGAGTCGGGCGCACTGAATTGAAAATATATAGAACGCTCATACTCTGTGAAAAGTGAAGCCAACTGGCGGCGGGCATGGAACATCACGTGATCGCTCTGAGCGAATCAGCGCGCTGCTCTGCCACCGGTCAGAATCCGTGTATAATATTCCTCGCTGAAAAACATCTATGTGAAACATACTACTATCTATGCTAAATCATGCTAAATGCTAATCATGCTAAAATCTATGCTACTTGCTGTGAGTTTATGGCGGCAAGTAACATCACGTGATCGCGCCACGAACATCATTCGTGATCACATCATCACGTGATCGTGATCGTCATCAATGAGCGAGAATGAGCGAATCAGCGCGCTGCTCTGCCACCGATTCAGATTCCGTGTATAATATTCCTCGCTGAAAAAGATGAAAGAAAAAATAACCTATGTGGTGTGAATGGCAATGTTCCTCGCTGAAATGTGAAAAAACGCAATCGCTTTTCGCTCTGAAATACGTGCGAACGCGTAACTGAGTTAATGGCAGCAAGGAACATCATGTGATCGCTCTGAGCGAATCAGCGCGCTGCTCTGCCACCGGTCAGATTCCATGCATAATATTCCTCGCTGAAATGCGCTGAGGTAAAAATATGGTAAAAAAATATTATGAAATAAATTTCCTATCCCCCACAAGTAACCCGGTGTGGTAATCGAAAACCGATTCAAAATGGCCCCTCGCTACGACTTTCCACGATCGCATTTTATTTTCACCACTTCAAATCGACCGATTTTTACCAAATAAAATACCGCACTCGATGCACGGATGTCATGTTTGCGGCAGAAATTGAAACAGATTCTAATTTGGAAATAAAATGAAGGCATGCACAATGAAACAAAATCTCCTCAGAATCGAAAGTCGTGCCGCGGGACGTGGTGACGTCACTGCGTTTCAGCCTTAAAAACTCAATTTTATATAACTCCATATTTTGAATAACTCTGTCAATCTTTGCCCAATCTTCGCCAAATAAAGGTCCCCCTTACATACAGATACCCCTCTACCCTCCTTGGGGCGAAGTCAGGATGAATTTTGTAGGAAGGGAAAGGGGTAGGGTGGAGGGGAAGGGGGAGGGGGGAAAGGGAGGGGGAAAAGGGAGGGGGAAAAGGGAGGGGGAAAAGGGAGGGGGAAAAGGGAGGGGGAGGGGGAAAAGGGAGGGGGAGGGGGAAAAGGGAGGGGGAGGGGGAGGGGAAAAGGGGAGGGGGGTAGGGTGGAGAGGGAAGGGAGGGGGAGGGGAGGACGGAGGGGGGAGGGGGAGGGAAGGGGAGGGCCAGTCAACAATGACGTTGCAGTTCTCATGGTCGGAGAGCAGCACAACAATCGCGACATCATCCTGAATCTTCGCAACAGCACGAAGCGGATTTTGGAGACTCACCGATCCTGTGACGCCCTCCAGTACCGGCGTTGCCGGGTGGGGGAAGGGAGACCCGTACATTCACAACCCGTACATTCGCCCTCTCGACTCAAGCTCACTCAGACAAAAGCCTCGCACAAATTACACCGTGAAGGCCCAATGGCCATGTCTATGCCACAAATCAAGTACGTGAGCGAGTCGGGCGCACTGAATTGAAAATATATAGAACGCTCATATTCCGTGAAAAGTGAAGCCAACTGGCGGCGGGCATGGAACATCACGTGATCGCTCTGAGCGAATCAGCGCGCTGCTCTGCCACCGGTCAGAATCCGTATATAATATTCCTCGCTGAAAAAAAATCTATGTGAAACATGCTACTATCAATGCTAAATCATGCTAAATGCTAATCATGCTAAAATCTATGCTACTTGCTGTGAGTTTATGGCGGCAAGGAACATCACGTGATCGCGTCACGGACATCATTCGTGATCACGTCATCACGTGATCGTGATCGTGATCGTGATCGTCATCAATGAGTGCCAATGAGCGAATCAGCGCGCTGCTCTGCCACCGATTCAGAATCCGTGTATAATATTCCTCGCTGAAAAAAAATATGGATCTAGAGATGAAAGAAAAAAAAAACCTATGTGGTGTGAATGGCAATTTTCCTCGCTGAAATGTGAAAAAACGCAATCCCTTTTCACTCTGAAATACGTGCGAACGCGTAACTGAGTTAATGGCGGCAAGGAACATCACGTGATCGCTCTGAGCGAATCAGCGCGCTGCTCTGCTACCGGTCAGATTCCGTGCATAATATTCTTCGCTGAAATGCACTGAGGTAAAAATATGGTAAACAAATATTATGAAATAAATTTTTAGGTCAGCCATGTTCTTCCCAGGCTCAATGGCCATGTCTGTGCCAAATATCAAGTACGTGAGCCTCTCCGTCTAGGAGTCTATCGGTAACATTACACACACACACACACACACACACACACACACACACACACACACACACACACACACACACACACACACACACACACACACACACAAACTGTGTTTTATATATATAGATTTATATAGTAGTTCAGCCTGGCAGAGTCTGTCTTTTGGGTCCTTGGGGACTTTTTTAAACACACAAAATATCTTCGTGAAACTTCACATAATGGTAGAGTTGGTCATAAGCAAGAAAACTATTGATTTTGAGGTCAAAGGTCAAAGGTTATCTTGAGGTCAAATTTCTACAATTGTCATTTTTCATCTGAACAATCGTCAATTTTCATCCAATTAACCTGAAAATTAAAAAGCAATTGCATTGTTCACCACAGAATTGGAAAAACTACTATTTTTGGGTCAAAACGTCAAAGGTCAACTCAAGGTCAAACTTCTAAAATCATCAATTTTTGTCTGAAAAATTGCCCATTTTCATCCTATTAACTTGAAAATTAAAAGCAATTGCATAGTGCATCACTAAATTGGGAAACCAACAATTTTAAGGTCAAAGGTCAACTCAAGGTTAAACTTCTAAAGTCATCAATTTTCATTCGAAAGAATGTCAATTTCCATCCGCTTGACTTGAAAATTAAACAGCAAAACTATATTAAGGTCACAATGTCAAAGGTCAAATCAAGGTCAGATTTATAAAATAAATTTTCATCTGACCAATCGGCAATTTTCATTTGAGTAACCTGAAAATTAAAGAGCAATTGCATTGTACATCACGGAATTGGAAAAACTACTATTTTGGGTCAAAGGCTCAAAGGTCAACTCAGGGTCAAACTTCTGAAATCATCAATATTTGTCTGAAAAAATGCCCATTTCATCCTATTAACATGAAAATTAAACAGCAATTGCATAGTGAATCACTGAATTGGGAAACAAACTATTTTGAGATCAAAAGGTCAAAGGTCAACTCAAGGTCAAACTTCTAATATCAATTTTCATCTGAAAAATCATCATTTTTGATCTGATTGAACCGAGCTTTGATTAAGATCATCAATTTAAATCTTAATGAAATGGACAATTTGATGCATCCATGGCAACTTTATATTTTGGGAGGGGTGGATTTTGCAAGTATCGGGCTCCGCATGACGTCTTCTTGTTACTTGCCGGAAAATATTCCGGCAAGTATGTTGATCGGTTGGTTTGTCTGTTTGTCTGTCTGTGCACAGCACTACGTCGACACCATTGCACATAGAATCACCCCTATATCTCCGAAAGTGCTGAATAGAAAAAATTGAGACATGGCTCATTGTAAAGAACTCTCCATGGGGAATAACATAAGTTAATAATTGATTTGCAATGCGACCTAATCTCGACTTATTTTTCTGCAATTTTCTACACTAGTACACCCGCTCACTACGGGAGCAACAGGAAGTCATTCCTCTTTGGGGTACATAGATTACAGTAGATCTATGGTTGGGTCTCCATAACATTGCATGTGTATTCACTAACCAAGTTTCTTGTGGAGAGATCGCCAAGTGGTTTAAGCATTCGAGCAAGCACTCCATTCAAAACCGTTAAGGAACGGCAAGCGCAAGCTAGCTGCTTGGTAAATGAGCACACCCCGGGATTCCCCCCCTTTCAGTTTTGTGTTAAACAGCAGGAGCGACTGTTTCAAAAGGCCGCCACAAAAAACGGCATGTTAGCAGCAGGAAGGGTCATGTTATTTACCCAACCCTTGTAGGGTATATAGATTACAGTAGATCTTCGCTCAGTTCTGTAAGTAAAACTTACCTCACGGATGTCGGGATTCCTCCAAATGTCTTCATTTAGTGTTCTAAACAGCATTAGTGACTGTTTAAAAAGCTAATCATACATGTTTGTGGTTTATAATATTTTTACTTCCTGTAGAGGCCATTTCTCCCACAAAAATGCCATGATAAGATATTTAGAAACGTTGACCCAACGTTTGTTCAAGGAGGAAAAACCCCGTTTGGTGTGGGACATTATTAGTATTAATATTGTTTTGTAATAACAGTAATATTATGCTATTATCGTTAGTTTGTTTTTATTAGATGCGGCCTTGGAAAGACCCTACGGTTAAGCTAACTTAACTTGGATATACACCTCAACACACAACCCCATTGATGGCAATGGCAGGGAAAACCCACTCAGGGAGAAAACCCCATTGGGGAGGGGGGGAAATGAATGCGCTACAACCTTCATTGTGTAACCCTTAGTCATCCTGTCAAGTTTGGTTGAGATTGGATAAGTAACGACGGAATGTATCGTGGTCAAAAAATCATCAGACAGACAGACAGATGCCAAATTGCGTATTTTAGAATGATTCCATTTTTGTCCGTGGCAGATTCAGTTTTCCTTTTCAAGTCATGGATTCTGTGAATTTCGTGTGTTTTCAGCGAATGTGGAAAATCACTGACTATATTAATGTGATTTAATTTTGTGCTTCTCCATTAGCTTTAAACATTATGTATAAATAATAATAATAATAATAATAATGAAAAATCACTCATAGAGTGACACTTAACAAAACAGTCAGACTCAGTCAGTTGATATGCAAATCCTATTCAAATTTCAAGTCAATCGGATAAAAATTGATTTTAGATATTTTATAAAAGTAGTTGACCTCAGGGCTATGTTGACCTATTTGACCTTTTGGCCTATCTTGATCTCCAAAATAGTTGGTGGTTGAATTAAGTTAGTTGATATAAAAGTCCTATTCAGATTTCAAGTCAATCAAATGAAAATTGCAGATTTTAGAAATCTGAAAAATAGTGGTTGACCTTTGGCCTATGTCGACCTTTTGACCTCAAAAAGAAATAGGATTCTGTCGGACCACCAAATCTACCATTTGGTGAAGTTTCGTGAAGATCAGTTTAAAATTGTGACCTCTAGGCAAGTATAAGTGACCGGACAAACAAACACACAAACACACGTAAACACACAAACCTGAAAGATAAAAAAAAACATTTTTTTTTGCCAAGTAATAAAAATTAATATATAAAGAATGTAGGTGGCATTGTTTAATCCAGCATTGAGAGCTTCAGTCTCATGGATATTTGTTCGTTGAGAAAGACCATTCGATATTTTTTTTAAGTTTAAAAATCCAAACATTCAGACAACGCTAAACGTGTACTTTAGCCTAAAGACCCCAAAGTTTATGATAAAGTTTGTCCAAACGACACGGGTAGGCGTGCACACACCACAACGACAATCATCATTATTATCAGCAAAACCAAAATAAGCTTCAAAATGCAAGGCTTCCAATTAGACAAGACCAATATACTGTTTGAATCAAAAATGCATGAAGGACAGCACTCTCAGAAAATGCTTAATTTGCAAAACTCCACGACACGGGAATACGTGGAATACGACATGGGAATGAATTAACTGAAAGAAGAAAGAAGGAAACTAGGCCATCTGCAAAGAGGGAGGTGTGTGAATGAGAATAGAAAAGGTTATGTTTATGAATGGAAGATTACCCGAAATGCCATTGAAACTGAAAACTTGAAGTCCTGGAGGGAAGGGTGGGATTGAGCAGACTGATGAAGGAGGTTGTACAATGAGGGAAGATTTGCATTAATCCTGGATTTTAGTTGCAGAAAGATAGGTTTTCTGGAAGAATGCATGCGACTGAGAGAGATGGAAAGATGAAAGAGCACTCTAGGAAGCAAGACGCAAGGATGGGCCAGAGAAAACAGAGGCAACCAATATCTGTCTGTGATGAGACCGCAGCAAGCCTTGTGCCTCTGCAACTTCGTAGGAGATGCCAATGGTGTTGAGCATAATAAATAATTGATTTCACAGACAGGAAGCAATAAAAAACAACAACAAAATTCATCAGTTGAGAAAAATCTTCAACAACAACAACAGCAACATCATTCTACAAACCTGTGAGATCTATCCAGATAATCAAGAGCAAATAAACAACAGCTCCCTGAGGAGCTGTGCAAGCTTGGACCAGAGTCTTGGATCACAGCCATGCCAGGCCTTTCAGGAGCAGTGTTGCAAACTTGGAATATAGTCATGCCAAGGCCTTTCAGGGATAGCGGGCGAGCTTACGCTGCGTTAATGCCAGCAAAATACACCAAAAAAAAACAAAAAAAAAACTTTTGATTACACCAACAGCCTGAGCTATTGGAATGGCGCATATTACTTTGATCACCAAAAAACTAGGAGGTGACCGAACTTACAACTACTCTTGGATTATACTCGTAACTACACACGACCATACGAACGCGCACAAATCACATCCTCGAGAAAATTGTCATTTCCAGTGGAAGGCTCTTCTTATAGGAGCCTGAACATATATCACGATGTGGGGCAATAACATTCATCATCGGATGTCTTTGTATTTTCACACGAAACACAAGGACAACAGCAGGTGGACAAATCATTAAAATATTCGAACCTGGGATTCCAGCATCACCAGCTCAGATGGGAATGCCAAAGAAGCCAGGCCCACTTTGGAATGCCCCCAAATTCTCTCGACCTGTACGAGCAGAAAAGCAGAAACGGTCTTTTGTTTCTCACCAAGCAGCGACGCATTGTTGCAATGACAACAACATTCAAGCAGCGACCTTTGTTTTGCCACTCGCTGTAAGGATCCCCCCCGTGCGTGACGGCGTGGGGCTGCGTGAAGATTTAGAAGACCAAAGGCAACTCCTTCAGTTGGCCCTCGGGGGTTGGAGTAAGCTTCATGGAAATTTTCTACAAGTTTCACAGGAAAAGGAAAAGAACTTGCTCTTGGAATGTCCGTGAGAAATCCCCTCTTCGTGAGACTTCACTTTGACTATATAATTTAATTTGGTGCATCAAAATCCGAAGGATTATTAATTGCAGGTGGATGTATTTTGTTTTGGGTACTTGTAATTCGTATATATATTTTTTCTTTATCTCCAACCCACTCCTTGCTTAATAATTCATGAAGCCCTGGACAGCATTCCCTTGAAATTACAAGCACAAAACGCCCGAGATAAGAAAGATTTAATTGAGATAAACTAGATAAAAGTAAATATTGTCCCATTCAATTTCAAACACTTCACACTCTACAAAATGATTAACAATTACATTGAATAAACAGCTTTCAATTTTCATTTCATTTCCAAGACCATTTATCGACGCCTCCATCTTAATTATAAATTCAAACCTGTGTTCAATTTTGTTACTCTCACCCACCAACCCCTCCTCAAACCCGGCCCCCCCCCCCCAAATTCCTTATTGCAGTGTCTCAACCGTTGCGAATCATCTGGTTTTGGAGATGAGCTTTTGCGACAGACGGACTTGGCCGATCTTGAGGGCCCAATAAGAGATGGTTGGGTTAGAATCAAAATGACAAGAAGGAATTAGCATTTTCAGGTCAGCAATAATCAAGATCCCCAAAACAGTGTCTGTGTGTGTATATATTTTTATACATATATACAGTCACGTGAAAAAGTAAGGACACCCCATGTATACATATATACAGTCATGTGAAAAAGTAAGGACACCCCATGTATACATATATACAGTCACGTGAAAAAGTAAGTACACCCCATGTAAAGTTTTGACTTTTTCAACATATTTCAACATACAGCTATTTGATCTTCATTTCAACAATATTGATAGATAAAGGTGATATAATATAACAAATATCATGAAACATTTACATTTTGTAGTCCATTGTATAATTTAAATAAACATAAATGCACATTTCGCATGTGGAAAAAGTAAGTACACCCCATGTAAAGTTTTGACTTTTTCAACATATTTCAACATACAGCTATTTGATCTTCATTTCAACAATATTGATAGATAAAGGTGATATAATATAACAAATATCATGAAACATTTACATTTTGTAGTCCATTGTATAATTTAAATAAACATAAATGCACATTTCGCATGTGGAAAAAGTAAGTACACCCCATGTAAAGTTTTGACTTTTTCAACATATAACAACATACAGCTATTTAATCTTCATTTCAACAATATTGATAGATAAAGGTGATATAATATAACAAATATCATGAAACATTCACATTTTGTAGTCCATTGTATAATTTAAATAAACATAAATGCACATTTCGCACGTGGAAAAAGTAAGTACACCCCTACATTTATCACTACTTCAAACACCTAAAATTAGAATCAGGTGGACCAGCTCAGGTGCAAATGATTAGAACATCGTTAGAGAGGATCTTGGAGGAACCTGTCTTATTTAAACCTCACAGACATTTAGTTTGGTTTGCTCTTTGTTGTTGAAGTGTGCGGCGTCACCATGCCTAGAACAAAAGAGCTCTCTGAGGCCTTCAGAAAGAAGGTTATAGATGCCTACGAGTCTGGGAAGGGATTTAAAAAGATCTCCAAACAATTTGAAATCAATCATTCGACTGTCTGGAAGATCATCTACAAGTGGAGAAGATTCCAAACAACTGCCAACTCGTTCAGGCCAGGCCGCCCCAGCAAGTTCAGCCCGAGAGCAGACCACAACATGCTGAAAGAAGTCTCTACGAACCCCAGAATGTCATCACGGGACCGACAGGTAGCTCTTGCCACTGTTGATATCAAAGTGCATGAGTCTACCATCAGAAAGAGGCTGCACAAGTTTGATCTACATGGGAGGTGTGCCAGGAGGAAACCTTTGCTGTCCAGAAAGAACATCAGGGCAAGACTAAAGTTTGCCAATCAACACCTCGACAAAGACCAGCACTTCTGGAACAATGTGTTCTTTTTTTTTTCTTTTTTCTTTTTTTTTTGTATACTGAATCGAGGCTCGTGAAAGAGCTAACATTTACTTCACAAACAAATCAACCAGACAAACAAAATATCTAAAAGGAGGGAGCGGAAGACAAGATGGGGAGAGAAGGGGAAGCATACAAACACAACATTTGAGAGCAGGGAGATGTGTGGAAGGGAGAGGGCTTGGGGGGAGGAGGCGTGGAAAGGGGGGTGGGGGGGGGGGGAGGGAGAAGTATAAAACACAAGGACACCAAGGACTTCCAGGACAGAAGTTGGTATTTCAAAAAAGTGGAATTGGGGTGAAATTAGCGGGGGTAGAAAAGATCAAGGTTTTGGATGGGGGAAGATAAGAGATGGTGGTGAACAGTTGTTTTAAAGACCAGGAGGGTGGAGTGGGATTGAAGAGAGTGGGGGAGTTTGTTCCAGAGGCGGGAGAAAAGAGGAATGAAGGAGTGAAGGTGAGCAGAGAGTCTTGATTTTGGCAGTTTAACCATAAGAGGGTTGCAGGCAGATCTTGTGCGACCTGTAGGAATATTTGCGGGACAGAGTCCAGAGAGAGCTGGGGGGGCAAGGCCAGAGAGGAGTTGGTAGAAGACGGAAAGACCACCAACCTGCCTGCGGTGAGTGAGTGAGAGGCCCTTGGAGTTAGCTTCATCGCGGGAGATTCCAATGATTCTGAATGCTTTGGTTTCAACAGCGTGAAGACGAGCTAGGTGTGAGGCAGGAGCACCAGCCCAGAGGGGAGAGCAGCATTCCATTGAGCTGCGGATGAAAGCCTTGTATGTGGTGAGGAGCTCAGGTGTGCCAAGGAAGGACTTCACACGACAGAGGATGCCCAGTCGGCGACTGACTTTGGAGGCCAGATTTGAAATGTGGTTTTCCCAGGAAAGATCATGGCAGATAGTGAGACCCAAAAGCTTGAGTGACAGAACTTCTTGGAGAGGATTATTCAGAAAGTGGATGGGAGGGTTGACCAGTCGGTCTTTTCGGAGAGACATCGTAAGAGTGTGATGAGTCAAAGGATGGACAGATGAGTCTCTGGACAGATGGGTCAAAGGTAGAGCTATTTGGCCACAGTACCAGAAGACATGTTTGGCGAAAACCAAAGACAGCATTTGACCACAAGAACCTCATACCAACTGTAAAGCATGGTGGTGGAAATATTATGGTTTGGGGCAGCTTTGCTGCATCAGGGCCGAGGCAGCTCACCATCATATAATCCACTATGAATTCTTCATTGCACCAGAGGGTGCTTGAGGATAATTTGAGGCCATCTGTCAGAAAGTTGAAGCTCAACCGAAGGTGGACATTGCAACGTGACAATGACCCGAAACATACCAGTAAATCCACCAAGGAATGGCTGAAAATAAAGAAATGGAGGGTTCTGGAATGGCCAAGTCAAAGCCCAGATCTAAATCCCATCGAGATGTTGTGGGGGGATTTGAAACGAGCTGTGCATGCAAGAAACCCCTGAAACATCGCACAGCTGAAAGAATTCTGAATGGAGGAGTGGGCAAAAATTTGTCCCAGTCGATGTCAGAGACTGGTAGACAGTTATAAGAAATGCCTTCTTGAGGTTGTTTCTGGCAAAGGGGGCAATACCACCTATTAGAGCCAAGGGTGTACTTACTTTTTCCACATGCGAAATTTTCATTTATGTTTATTTAAATTATACAATGGACTACAAAATGTAAATGTTTCATGATATTTGTTATATTATATCACCTTTATCTATCAATATTGTTGAAATGAAGATCAAATAGCTATATGTTGAAAAAGTCAAAATTTTACATGGGGTGTACTTACTTTTTCACGTGCTTGTATATATATATATATATTGTTACGGATACGGAGGATGGCTCTCCCGTTAGCAAGGGGTGATTAGCCCCTTGTCCTGTTAAGCTGGCCGTCTCCCCGTTCCTGGCACTTGTAACGCTATCCCGCGGGATGGAACGGATCAGGGTTATGCCTATGGGCCCAGGGTTTATCCCGAATACCTTTATACGTCCCTCCGCAGACTAGGGAGACAAGTACCGCTCGAACCCCGGTTTGGGTGGTCTAGTTAGTTGCCGAGCGGTTTTTAGCAACCCGACGTTCGAGCCATTACCAATCACTAAACCCGATTCTCAAACGTTGGCCGAATCGCGCCACGTACACTCAATATTGAAACCACTAAAGCGACCGAACGAGAATGAAGAAGAAGAAGAAGTACGGAGGAATAACAGGTTTTATTAATTATTTACACAAGCCAAAGCAAAGAGAGCAGTCGAGGTTATATACAGAAAATGGAAGGAGCAGAAACACAGTGAAATCATTAGCTTACCTATACAAGCTTAATTAATAAACCCCAGGACAACGTTAAAGACAGACAGACGATCACACTTACACGGGGAAATGCAGGCAGGAAGGAATGGCTTGGAGATGGGTGGCTTTTAGAGGCAAGGAAGGTTCAGCGGGTACTGGGCACGGTCGGGCCAGAAGGCACCGCCGTCAAGAAGCCGAGCCGCGGTCGTTGGTCCCAAACTGCGTGGGCGAAGTTCCTTTCTCCGTACTGCTGCCTCGCGCGCTCCTTGCGTTACCTCGGTCCGTTTTTCCTGTGGCGCGGCACGTCTCATGGCGGCTTGGTCACACCTGCTCAACTCCAGCGCATCTCCTGGACTCAGAACTCATCCCTCCTCTCAGCTCATCTCATCTCCTTGGGGAGCATCCCGCGGCGGGTTATATAGGCCCCGCCCTTCACCCTTTGCGAACCTCCCCCAAGCGTTCTCTCTCCGCCCTCTCAAGCCAAACCCCTCGTTCTGGGTTGGATGAGCGGGGCCGACTTACTCCTCCCCTCGATGACGAGGTGGAGACCCGCCTTTCTTCTTCGTCGTTACCTCGTGCGTAATGGAGTCAAATGCAACAAAGTGGACGGCAGATGAAAATGCAGCAAAGTGGACGGCAGATGAAAATGCAGCAAAGTGCTTAAAGAGCCAATTGCAGCAAAGTGGCAAACCTGGCACTTGGAAGCTGCCATGGGGCGTCGGAGGGCCTACTCTTATTTAATTCGGTGCAATGAAGAGTCAAACTAGTGGGAAACACTTCCTTAGCCTACAGAGAATAAGGGACTAACTATTTAAAAGGATATATCGTATCCTGTGTGTAGGTTTATGAAATTAACTAAGAGGACGAGCTTCGAACTTTCTTTACATTACGAGGGTCAGTTACACACAACAAAACCATACTTCTCACATTCGTTACACTTTCTCAAAATTGTTACACTTCTCAAATTCGTTACACTTCTCAAATTCATTACACTGCACCCTCCTTTCTTCAGGTTCGTGCTCGGGCCTATAAAACTTTAACTTAGTGTGACACGTAGGTGTAATTCCCTTTACAATTAACCTGACCCTGAGTGTGACAATTTTAAAACACAAATAAATATGTGCCCCTGCTGCATTGCACCCTGCCTAACAGATTTGCGCCCACAGGATAACCGAATTGCGGAATTGTTTTCAAGCTATACATTTACGGTGGGGAGCATTATTTACAGTGACGTTATTTCTTATTTACAACGCAACCCAGGACCTGTGTTTTTTCTTTCTTTCTAGGGAAACAAAAAGAAGGAAATTCCTGTTGGGAGGGAGGAGACAGCACGCATTGCATCGATGCAGCAGTACCAATAACACCAAAGCACCCGAAAGCACCCAAACGCACCAACCAGTGCACAGTCATTACTGTTTGTAATAAACACCAAAAAAAAAAAAACAACTGATGGTGGTCTTCTTCTTCTCTGCTGGGCCAATGTTCTTCCCATTGTCTTCTTGCTTCATGCGGCCTACTTGGAAATATAAAAAGCACAAACCGTGTCCATTTTTATTTCGGGCCACAGGGGCCAACTAAGGGTGGTCCACCTGTTTGGCATAGGTGCCACCTTACCGAGGTCTGCAAGCAAGATTCCCTGGCCACTATGGCCGGTCTCCAACAGAGGTGCCCTGCCCCAGAACCTGGGGTCCATCAAGTGGTACTTGGCCGCAGAACAGCGTTCCATAAAGTGGTACATCAATGCAATGCATGCTGGTTGAGAGGGGTCCTGGCACACAAGACGACCTCCGCACGCTCCCCTCAACACCCAGTGGCGCACAGTCCTCAGGTGGGAGACAAAAGGGGGGAAAAAAGACAGATGAGCGAGGGGTAAGGTCACAAGGGTACACTTCAAACAAGGCAATGCAAGGTGAAGTGCGTACGGAGAGCGAAGTGAGAAAGCTCGTCCCTACCGTACGTCACCCCCCCTGTCACCTACACTACCCTTGCCCTTACCCCATATGTACAAAATCTACACGTTTACAAATTCGTCACTACTGTCACGTCTCCCCATATCTCTTCTACACCAAATTCGTTCCCACAATCCCTGTATCCAAAATTTGCCATCACCCAATTCATCATCAATCCTCATAAGGAGGCAGAGATGGAACATCAGCACAATGTCACACCCACGTCATGATGCGTCTCACCTTCCAAAACATTTGCACATAAAAATAACAAAACATGGCATGGTGTGGAGTTACGTCACCTCAGGTGAGTGGATGTAGATGGTGCAAGGAGATTTTCATCCTAACTATCCTCTAAATGACATTAACACACTTTACACTACCCGGGGTCTTTCCCTGCCAATCCATTGGCCAACTTACACTATGGGTTCTAAAAACCAATCCCCATTGACCAAACTGTGGTGCTTCTCAATTTGGGGTCTCACTCCCCCGATTCATCTCCCGGTGCCTTTGCACAATTTCCGGGCTGGGTCGTGTAGCTCTCCCAGCAGGTCTACCCACCTGCACACCTCCCCCACTGTAGTTGCCACCCGAGCTTACCTAGCTCCTCACCCTAACCTATCTAATTGGGGAAGGCCCCTCCTGGCTCTGTCACCCCTTGGTGCCCTCTGGCACTGGGCTACCCGGGTCCGTCCTACGGATCCTCGGGCCCCATCCACAACAACTCTACCGGCTCCCAGAGCCCACCTGCGGCCTCACCTGGCCGACATCCTCACAGTGGTGGAGTGCGCAAACCAACTACACACACTAACAGGCTACACGCCCAGCCATTTCCACAACACTAATGCACCCATCCAAATACCATTCTTTCACCCGCACCACAGATGCCAATATCCAACCACAATTTACCTATACCCTCTACCTAACACTTACACTACCCTCCCCGGGTATTCGTGATGGGGGTCCATCCTTCCCCCATTCACACCTTCGCACCATCCACTCCACTCCATAGTTTCCACCATACTCACTCCACGACCATCCATTCCAATACTCCATATACTCCATACCATTTATTCCACACAACCATTCCCCATACACCTGTCGTTGCACACCTGTGCAATCTTACCTGGTGCCACCTGCACCCTCCTTCCTTCCTGGACCATTTGGTCAACACAACGCACATCACCATCACTCACTCACACACTGCTCCATCCACCTGCTCAGTTGCACACCTGTGCAATCTCACTACAACTCACACTCATTTACTCATACCCTGCTCAATACACTTGAATACACATCCAACACTCACACGGCATCATCTGAACTACCTGGTGCCCTGCTAACTTAGTGCTCCCCGTCTTCCCTTTAAACTAAGCACATACCACGTCATTATCATCCACACTAATCTACCTGCGTCCCCACTACCGGTATCATTGTCACTATCTAATCTTACCGTTACCTAAGGTCATCTTCTAGGTCCCTACACATTATCCAAACCCTCCCTCGGCGAGCTTACACTGCCATAAACCCCATAAATCTAGTGCTCCTTTGCCCCCGCTGTGAGAGATGGCAAAGTTGCCATCCCACCACATCGGGTATCTCTCACTACCAATTTTGCTCTTCCACATTCAACAAATCAAAAATTTGCCAATTGTCTGCCAATCCTCACTCTGCCAATCATCACTGCCAATCCCCAAATTTTGTTTTCCTAATTTCGGGTCCAAAGCACTATCCTCATCATCACGTCTACTCACTAGTGCCTCTCGGTGCGCCAATTCACTTCTAAAGCTCGGCTTCGTAAAGCCGAGCAATGAATGCGGGTTGCTTGGTGCCAGCGGCTGGATACGTCCGGCACTCGGTGCAGGGAAGGACGCTTAGCCGGGCCGAGATCCCACGCACCACCTTGGCACGGAGCCATCTCGCGAGATGGACGATCTCGCGAGATCTTGGAGACGGCGGCAGGGATTTTCGAAGCTCCACACGGTCTCCACGTTTTTCGAAGTTAAGTCTGTTCACAATTGTATTTTGTCGAAACTGTATTTATCTTTCGGTGTGTGAAGTTATTGTGTGCAACTTTGGTTGTTTCTCGGTGTTTATCTTTCATAAATTGATCGTCTGTTTGCCGTGTCGTGTCTTGAGGCCTTGTACAGTGTGCACTGTACAACCTTGAGGCTTTGTTTTTCTCTCAGTGGTCCGTCGTTTGTGATCCAATAACTTTCGTTCTCTGTATTCCCAGTCTTTTCACCCAAAGCCTACTTCCTTGTGTAAATCTCAACTCAAAAAAAAAAAAAAAAAAAAAAAACATTTCTTTCTCTGTTCTCATTCGTTTATTCATTCTTATTCGTTCGTTCGTTCTTCGACCACGTGTTTCTCCCCCATTTCCCCAGATAGTTTTCACTCATTAACCTTCAATGTTTACACTTTCCCCTCAAGTTATGTATTCCGTCATATTTTATAACACCTTTTTCTTCTTCTTCTTCAAAAGGCTGCTTTCGACTTGCTCACCAAATCAATTCATCCCAAAAAAAAAATCCATCTCCTATAGTGCCTTTTTTCTACATTCCCTAAACTCTCCTGCACTCCATCCTCCATCCAGCGTCCTTAAACGTATTTTTAACTCGAAGGTCACAAGAAACTCATTTTGCAATAAATGTTCGTTTCCCATAAATCGTACACTTTCAAAAATACAATCTCACCCCTCCCCTCCAAATCTTCCCCATAACCCCTCCCCTCCAAATCTTCCCCATCACCCCTCCCCTCCAAATCTTCCCCATCACCCATCCATTTCAAATCTCCCCCCTTGCCCCCTCCCTCCTAAACTACCCCCTCACCCCTCCCCGCCAAGACGCCCCCTCGCCCCTCCCCTCCTAGACTCCTGCCTCACCCCTCCCCTCCAAATCTCCCCCATATCCCATCCCTTTCAAATCCCTCGCCTTGTCCCTTCCCTCCCAAACTCCCCCCTCACCCCTCCCCTTCAAATCTCCCCACCCTCATTGCTTCTCAATTTCCCCCCTCTCACTCCCCCTCCTCAAAGCGTCCTCCCCGCTTCTTCCCCCTTCAAACTCTCACCTCCATCTCCCCCAACCTTCTGCCTCGCTCTTCCCCCTCCTCAAATAACACCTCATTGTGGCTCACCCAATCACCATCAAACCTTTTGTCCGCCCCATCCTTCCCTTTCTCCGAGCTATTCTGAAATCTCTGACACACCTTCAACAGCTCTCCCTACCTCTTCCACCTCTTCCACATCTTACCCTACCCCTCCTCCCCCCTGTTCTGTATCTGATGCTCCCCCTTCCTCTTCATTAACGGTATGGACCTCAAACATCCGGGGCCTTCGTTCAAACTTAACTGATCTCTCCATACAGGTTGCTTCTGTCAAACCAGACGTGATCTGCTTAACAGAAACTTTCCTCCTTTATGATGTCTCTGATTCCATAGTATCTCTCCCGGGCTACTCCCTCCTCCGGTATGATAGACCTGAGCCTCGTCCTGGAGGCGGGGTTGCTATCTTTATCAAAAACTCTCTTCCTCACTCGCCCTGCACTGCACTCTCTCCACCTCACCCCCAGGAATACCTCTGGCTACGGCTTCCCCTTCGCTCCCACCTCTTGTTCATATGTGTGTTGTACCGTCCACCAAACAGTGATGACTCCATCTACATCTCGCTGTCTGATGATATGGACCAACTTCTATCTACTCATCCCAACTCTCTCTTCCTCATATGTGGTGATTTCAACTGTCATCATGCCAGTTGGCTGGGTGTGGGTACCTCTCTCACCAGCCATGGCTCCTCAGCAAAGGACTTCTGCGACTCACTGGGACTGACACAATCTGTCAATTTCCCGACCCGGATCTCAGTCAACGGAACATCTTCTCTTCTGGACTTGGTTATGACTAACTTCCCTGAAAATGTCTGCTGCTCTTCTTCTGCTCCGATCGGATCATCTGATCATGTCCTTGTTAAAGTGGACATCTCTCTGACCATCCTCAGGGAGCCTGCTCAGCGTCGACGAGTCTGGCATTTCACTCAGGCCAACTGGCACGGTCTTCAAGCAGCCATCAATCATCTGGACTGGTCTCCCATCTCTACCACCTCTGACATCAACTCATCCTGGGAATTCTTCCAAAGTAAATTGCTCTCTCTCATGCACAGATTTATCCCATCTCGTCTTCAGTTGTCATACCCTTCCTCCCGTCCATGGTACACGGAATCTTGTGGTGAGGCTGTTGCCCAGAAACAACTTGCCTTCGTCTCCTGGAAAGCAAATCCAACGGAAGGAAATCTCATTTCCTTTCACAAAGCCCGAAACAAGTGTGTGTCCACCCTCAGGAGAGCCAGGAAACAATATCTCTCCGTTCTCAAGACCGAACTCTCTTATCTGTCTCCCTCTTCCAAATCCTGGTGGCGTCTGGTCAAATCCGTTTCTGGTGTTTGTTCCCCCTCCATCCCCTCCCTTACCTCAAATGGCTACACAGCTGACTCCGCACGTGAAAAAGCTGAATGCCTCAACTCTGTGTTTGCCTCTAAATCTTGTGTCCCAAACCCATCCCTCTCTGTACCCACCATACCCAGTCGTACCCTGCTGCTCCTGGACTCCGTGTCCTTTCCTCCTGACAAGGTGGAAAAGTTTCTGTCAACCCTCGACTCTGATTCTGCAACTGGACCCGACGGCATCAGCCCACGGGTCCTAAAATCCTGCTCTGCTGCTCTATCTCACCCTCTCTCTGTTCTCTTCACCCTCTCTTTTGCTCAAGGTCAACTGCCATCTGCTTGGAAATCAGCCAACATCACCGCTTTGCACAAAAAAGGTGCAAAAACAGATCCTAGCAACTACAGACCAATCAGCCTTCTCCCAATTATCAGCAAAGTCATGGAATCCATCATTGCTTCTGATATGAAATCTTTCCTCTTCTCCAATGGCTTGATCTCTGATCATCAATTTGGTTTCAGACCAGGTCACTCTACTCTGGACATGCTGCTTCTGCTGTCTCAACAATGGATGGAGGTCCTCAATGCCAAACAGGAAATTAGAGCTGTCTCCCTCGACATATCACGTGCCTTCGACACGGTCTGGCACACCGCTCTGCTCACCAAACTCTCCTCCTTTGGTATCCATGGAAATCTCCACGCATGGCTGGCGGACTTCCTCTCTAGTCGTCGTCAACGTGTGGCCCTGAATGGGTTTCTCTCATCTCCTCTTCCTGTTCAGGCTGGAGTTCCCCAAGGCAGTGTTCTGGGCCCCGTGCTTTTTCTGGTCTTCATCAATGATCTCTCTGACTCTCTCGAAAATCCTCTCTATCTCTTTGCTGATGACTCCACTCTCTGCCGCTCCATTCCTCTTCCCTCAGATCGGCAGTCTGCTGCCTCCTCACTCTCTGAAGACCTGGACAAAATCACAGACTGGTCAAACAAGTGGAACATGTCTTTCAATCCTGACAAATCTCACACTCTTACTATGTCTCTCCGAAAAGATCGACTGGACAACCCTCCCATCTACTTTCTCAACAATCCTCTCCAAGAAGTTCTGTCGCTCAAGATTTTGGGTCTCACTATCTGCCATGATCTTTCTTGGGAAAACCACATTTCCAAGCTGGCCTCCAAAGCCAGTCGCCGACTGGGCATCCTCCGTCGTGCGAAGTCCTTCCTCGGCACACCTGAGCTCCTCACCACATACAAGGCTTTCATCCGCAGCTCAATGGAATACTGTTCTCCCCTATGGGCCGGTGCTCCTGCCTCACACCTAGCTCGGCTTCACGCTGTTGAAACCAAAGCTTTCAGAATTATTGGAATCTCCCGCGATGAAGCTATCTCTGAGGGCCTTTCACTCACTCACCGCAGGCAGGTAGGTGGTCTTTCTGTCTTCTACCGACTCCTCTCCGGCCTTGCACCCCCAGCTCTCTCTGTGCTCTGTCCCCCAAATATTCCTACAGGTCGCACAAGATCTGCCAGCAACCCTCTGATGGTTAAACTGCCGAAATCTCGGCTCTCCGCTCACCTTCACTCTTTCATTCCTCTTTTCTCCCGCCTCTGGAACAAACTACCTCACTCCCTTCAATCCCACTCCTCCCTCCAGGTCTTTAAAACAGCTGTTCACCACCATCTCTTATCTTCCCCCATCCAAAACCTTGATCTTTTCTACCCCCGCTAATTCACCCCAGATCCACCTTGTTTGAAATTCCAACTTCTTTCCTGGAAGTCCTGGCAGTGTCCATATGTTTTATACCTCTCCCACCGCCCCCTTCCCATGCCCCCCCCCCCCAAAGCCCTCGCCCTCTCTCAGATCTCTCGATGTCTCCATGTCTCTCGGTCCCTGCTCTCAAATGTTGTGTTTGTGTCCTTCCCCCTCTCCCCCCATCTTGTCTACCGCTCCCTATGTTATATGTTTTATGTGTCGGTTTGTCTTTCTGTGTGATTAATGTTCGCTCTTTCACGAGCCTCGATCTTGTATACAAAAAAAAAAAAAAAAAAAAAAAAAAAAAAATCCAATGTCCCGATCTCGACCTGCCGGAACGCCTCAGCAATAAGGGGTCGCCATGACGACCCTTCCTATCGGGCTGCCCGCTCCGCCCAGTGGAGCACGGATGCGGCCGTTCCGAGCGAGGCCCAGCGTGGATAGCGTACGGCGGTTCTTTCGAAACCACCGTGGTTCGGCTCCCCGCTGGTCCTCGCGGCACGCGAAGCTGCTCGGCGTGCACCGAGGGCCCGATTCGGCTAAATGTCGTTCTAACCGCTAACCCGGTTACCGTCGATGCTTCACCTGCATGCTCACAAGCATACGCTACCCCTTTCAACCTCACCGAGCTCGGTGCTCCAACGCCGCCCGTACACCCCGCGTACTTCGTTATTGTACTCGTTCTTTCGCTCACAGACGTGGTCACACACCTGACCACCGCACACCTTTGCACACACTCGTCATTCGCACACCTCACCAACACACCTCTTCGCGCCCCCTCCTCGGTCACCTCCTCGGTGACAACCACAGGTGTGCTCTCACTTGCACACCCAACCACGTGCCTCACTACTAACTCAAGTGTGCATTCCCACACACGCTCTACCATTCCAGGTGTGCATCCTTCCATCCCAGGTGTACATCCTCTCTCACCTGCCACAACCAACTCACGCTCCATGTCACTCTTACTACTCTCACCTCCACACTCGGTCGCGCACTCACCCTTACTCTCGACAGCGTACTCTGTACTCATGCACCCGTCCGTTACACACCTTTCTCGCGCATACTCTCCCGTTACACCCTCGGTAACACTCACCACAGGTGTGCATTCTTCCTTACTTTTGACAGCGCACTCTTTCCTCATGCACCTGTCCGTTACACATCCTTTCTCGATACTCTTGCGCACACTCTCCCGTTACACCCTCTGTAACACTCACCACATGTGTGCATTCTTCCTTACTTTTGACAGCGCACTCTTTCCTCATGCACCTGTCCGTTACACACCTTTCTCACGCATCCTCTTGCGCACACTCTCTCGTCACTCCCTCCGTAACACTCACCACAGGTGTACACTCTCTTGTTACATCCTCTGTAACACTCCCCACTCCGCGCTTCCATGTGCCCCCTCGCACACGCGCTACGACCAACTCACTCTCGACAGCACACTCATTCCTCGGCGCGCACTTTTTCCTCACACACCCCAGAGTCGGACATTCTCGCACACCTCCTTTTTCGCACACCGTACCTGTCGCACACTTCACCAACGGCCTCTCACGAACACCCGTATCCAAATCAACCCCCAAGCCGACTGAAGCTCCCCTCACATCATCTACATTTTTTTTTTTTTTCTTTGTATACAAGATCGAGGCTCGTGAAAGAGCTAACATTAATCACACAAAAAGACAAACCGACACACAAAACACACAAAAAACACACACACACACAAACACACACAAAAAACAAGGGGAGCGGCAGACAAGATGGGGAGAGAGGGGGAAGGACACAAACACAACATTTGAGAGCAGGGACATCGGGAGGACTTGGGGGGAGGTGGGAGAGGAATAAAACATATGAACACTGCAAGGACTCTGGGGTGAATTACTGGGGGTAGAAAAGATCAAGGTTTGCGATGGGGGAAGATAAGAGATGGTGGTGAACAGCTGTTTTAAAGACCTGGGGGGAGGAGTGGGATTGAAGGGAGTGGGGGAGTTTGTTCCAGAGGTGTGAGAAAAGGGGAATGAAAGAGTGAAGGTGAGCAGAGAGCCTAGACTTTGGCAGTTTAACCATAAGAGGGTTGCAGGCAGATCTTGTGCGACCTGAAGGAATATTGGGGGGACAGAGCACAGAGAGAGCTGGGGGAGCAAGGCCGGAGAGGAGTCGGTAGAAGACAGAAAGACCACCAACCTGCCTGCGGTGAGTGAGTGAAAGGCCCTCGGAGTTGACTACATCGCAGGAGATTCCAATGATTCTGAAAGCTTTGGCCTCAACAGCGTGAAGCCGAGCAAGGTGTGATTTCTGAATATATCGCCACTCACCTTGGCACCTCGTCTCCGCACCTCCTTCGCCACATGCAAACTCTTTATTTGGTTAGCGAGCACATCATCACGATTTGAGCACCGACCTTGCACATACTCCATTATTTCCTCCTTTATTTCTTTCTCAGTTTCCCTTCGTCTCTTCTTAATTTCACTCACCCCCTCTTCCACCTTCTCTAATTTTTGCTTCACCTCTTTTATTTCCCGGTGCATCTCCTCTATCTCTTCCTCTAACGCTACCTTGACCGTCTCTATGTTCGTCCTCACCTCCCGGTCCTTCGTCTCCATTACTTCTGTCACCTCGTCCAACCTCGTTGTCAGTCCCTCACGTACCATCTGACATTGCCTCTTCGTCGCTATCAAGTCGTCCTTGATGTCTCTTTGTGTCGCTTTTAACCCTCCTAGTACTGCAGTGTTCTTTTGTACCTGCTCCGCTAACTCCGTCTGTCCCACCGTCAGCTGTTCCACCTCCTCCGTCAGATCTTCTATTCCCCCCTGTAACCTTGCCGTCCCATTTCTCACCTCTTTCTCCATACACTTCTCACCTCGCTTTACCTCCTCGCGTACCCCTGAGATTTCCTCGCTTACACCTCGTCGTATCTCCTCTTTCATCTCCTCCATCTCCTTAGTAGATGCCACCCTCCTCTGTCCCAATTCATCCCTCTGAGCATCCAATTTACCTTCTAACCCGATTTTCACCTCCTCTATCTGGTTCCCCATCCGTTTAATTTCCCGGGCGGATTGCTCCCCTACTTCCCGCAATTTGTCGTCCATTGTGTTTTCTATCCCCCTGAACCCATTTTTCACCCCCTCTATCTGATTCTCCTGGGCAGCCATTCTATTTTCCACCCCCGTTAACCCATTCACCACCTCTTTTATCCCGTTGTCTAACCCCTCAAATTTGTCTAACCCCTCAAATTTCTTGTCTAATCCCTTAAAATTATTGTCTAACCGTTCACCGGTGCCCCTCGCTTCGTCCCTCATTTGGCCCCTCAATCGCTCACTATCAGCCCTCGCTTCGTCCCTTATCCGCTCACCCATTTTTTCCATATACTCCATCATCTGCACCGCAAAGAGGTTCAATTTCCCCAGCGCTGCGGTCTCGACTGCCGCAGCACCGCCATTTTGTGCCTCTTCAACCATGTGCGCGAGGGCGCCATTTTGCGCGCCTGAAACCTCCTCAACCACATTGCCATTGTTCTCCTCCTCCCTTTCCTCCACATACATTTCCCCGAGGTCCTGGGTCGATTCTACCCCGTCTATCTCTCCCACCGGCATCCGATCGCCTTGATTGTCCATGGCACGA
Source organism: Myxine glutinosa (assembly GCF_964187855.1). Classification (NCBI taxonomy): domain Eukaryota; kingdom Metazoa; phylum Chordata; class Myxini; order Myxiniformes; family Myxinidae; genus Myxine; species Myxine glutinosa. Next base: position 60,443,480 of record NC_136274.1, on the reverse strand, counting down.
CTCAATTTGGGATTTTAAAAAACAAATTTCGGCCGCTTCAAATTTTGACCAAATTTTTTTCTTTTAGACATTTTAAAAATTTGGTTCGGGCCTCGAATCTCACTCCCAGACACCAATTGTTACGGATACGGAGTACGGCTCTTCCCTCTTAGCAAGGGGTGGTTATAGTCCCTTGTCTTGTTAAGCTGACCGTCTCCACTCCTCCTTCTCTATGACGAGGTGAAGACCCACCTTTCTTCTTCGTCGTTACCTCATGCGTAATGGAGTCCAATGCAGCAAAGTGGACGGCAGATGAAAATGCAGCAAAGTGCTTAAAGAGCCAATTGCAGAAAAGTGGCTAACCTGGCACTTGGAAGCTGCCATGGGGCGTCGGAGGGCCTACTCTTATTTAATTCGGTGCAATGAAGAGTCAAATTAGTGGGAAACACATCCTTAGCCTACAGAGAATAAGGGACTAACTACTTAAAAGGATATATCGTGTCCTGTGTGTAGGTTTATGAAATTAACTAAGAGGACGAGCTTCGAACTTTCTTTACATTACGAGGGTCAGTTACACACAACAAAACCATACTTCTCACATTCGTTACACTTTCTCAAAATTGTTACACTTCACAAATTCGTTACACTTCTCAAATTCGTTACAATATATATATATATATATATATATATATATATATACATATATATACATACATATATATATATATATATATATATATATGTATATGTATATATATATATATATATATATATATATATATATATATATATATATATATATATATATACATACACACACACACACACACACACACACACATATGAGACCAAGGTGTATATGTGTGCGTCAGTGTTAAGGCATTTATTTGATTTCTTTACAATTCCACACTCATGGACCATCAATTTTTGTACTGGGGTACCCATGGTGAAGCCATGGGCATAAAAAATCCACCACTCTCCCAGGAAAAAAATTTCTCTGCATGTATGTGAAAGTCTGGAAATAGAAAAACTAGAAATGTGCGATCACCAATGGTAAGCCTCCCCCGGCACCCGTGATCCAATGATGGCTAAATTCTTTTCTGACTGACATGACCATGACCTTCAACATTTAGCGATAGAGAGTTCATCAATAATATGTGTCCACATCTACGATCAATGCATAAAACTCAAAATCATGAAAATCGGAGGGAAATTATTAAAGTTATGATCTAAAAGGTGTTTTTTTGTTAATTAGGTCACAATCCGAAAACAGTAGGTCAAGGGCACTATTCAAATATCAGGTGCACAACTTCAGTGCAGATCCACTATTCTGACACAAGAGCATCTTGGAAGGCCAAGCGGTCTTTGAGATTCTGCGTTGGCAAAATTTAACGATAAATCGACCAAAGAAAATATTTTTTTTCAGACTGCCAAATTGACCTTTACCTTCAACTCGGAGGGGTGCGATATAAATTAAGTGTAAATGTTCCTTGGTCTAGGCTATCGAGAGAGTGCAATTTCATTCCGATCGGACAAACTTTAGTCGAGGTGTGGTGAAAAATGTTTAAATGTCTATAATCCGAGACTTTCAAAATGACAAATTTTGAATGCTTGATGAGGCCTTTTGCGCATGCGCTGTGTGTGTGTTTACAGTGATTCAGTTGAACTCACCGGGTACTTTTACTTGCTATTACGAGTGAAAAACCTGTTCAAATAGTCTTTTAAACATAATTTTCAGCATTTAGACAAAAGAGTTGCAAATTTCAAAGTGGTTCACCATAATTGTGCCTGAATGCAAATCAGACTCTGGAAATATAGGAATACCGTACAAGGAATAGCCTTGATCGAGAGGTGACTCTTCGTACCTTTTACTGTTAATATATCTTTAGAGACAGCAGTGGATATAACACGAAACACTAAACAAAGAATAAACACTAAAAAAACACACACACACACACACACACACACACACACACACACACACACACACACACACACACACACACACACACACACACACACACACACACACACACACACACACACACACACACATACACACACACACACACAACTTTTGTCAATAGATTGAGAAATCGAGAATAATCTCTCTTGTGGCACCAGTACCAAACAAATATTTTTAACAGTCCTCACAGCTCCCCCCCCACTTCCAATATTATTAATCTATATGATAAGGGATGTTTATCTATCTGTCTGCCTGTCTGTCACCATCTTTGTCAGACATAGACAAACGGATGTTCGTCAAACTTTCAGAGGTTCATCAGTGAGTGCCAGGGGTGTTTTGTGCAAAACAAATACAGGCTTGGCATTTACAATGGAATATTTTTTTTTTCTTGACTTGGGTTTACTTTCTTAACTCAGTATATCAATCTGGTGAGTTTCTTTTACACTTTGTGATTTATTTGTTAAAAGAACCATTGTCTGTCGCATTGTCACGAACTGATTGTCTGTCGCAGCAAGAAGTCAACAACAGGATTATATCACAGGTGGCGTGGCAAAATGTGCGGACAGGTGCATTTGACGATTGGCTTCACAGTCAGGTATACAAGGGTAGTTGCGTTCTGTATTAGTGGAAAACAACTGCTGCACATCTCCAAAAGTTATTGCCGCTTCCTCTGGAGATGGTCCGTCAACTCGACAATGCTGTTTGTCATGGAGTGGTGGCTTTACGAAATTACGGCATGAAAGAGCGTGCTATTGCTCGGCAGTATGGCATCACTCAAGGTCAGGTGTCAAAGATCCTGAAACGAAATGCACAGAGGGGTGTCCCTACTCCAATACTGAGGCCAGGACGTCCCCGCAGAACCACAAGGAGGGATGATCGCCAGCTGCACCGGTTAGTCCGCAATGGACATACCA
>NC_136274.1:60415621-60435621 GCF_964187855.1 Myxine glutinosa | reverse complement strand
CTGTTCCCTCATCGGTCCACAGTTTCTTTGGTTTTCTTTTACTTTTATTAAATATCTGTTGGAAGGCTAACATCAGAGTATAACCTCTCTTGTTTTTCAAAGGAACAACCCAAGCAAATCTACTCCTCAAATCAATAACGGTTAAAGCATACTTGTATCCCTTATCATTTTTTAGTTCAATTAAATCAGCGGACCATATGTGGTCGGTGTATTTAGAATAAACTTTCCTTCTTTTAAACTTTGTGATTATAGGTTTATGTAATTCATCAGCCAAAAGCTCCTCAGTCTTGATGACATCATGAGAGCCTAATAGTTTTTTGAGGGTGAATAACCAAGGCCAAGTTTCAATTTAGCATTTATCAAATTTCTCACAATAAACCTATCAACTTTCTCTCTCAACGTTGGATTTTGTATCAAAGACAAATTATACAACATTTCTCTGTCGGCTTTATGTTTTTCAGTCAACGTAGTGGTTTTCCCATAAGCAATATCATGCTTCATACACACTTCATCAACCCTATTTGTAGGTTTAGACCAAGGTTTAGGATTGTCAGCCTCATCTAATCTTTTATCCAAGTTTGTTCCTGGGCCACAGAAAGAATACCCTGGAAGGTGTAATTCCCCTGGAATTCCAGTTGTTGTAAATTTGCTACCTGACAAAAACTTTTGTATGTCTCCTCCACTTTTAGGAGAGATGAATTGACACTTTTTAGAGCCACACACTTGACATATTCCTTTTTGATAAACTCTATTATTTTTAGCTTTAACAGAAGAGATATTTTTAGATTTAGTTTTCTTTTTACATTTGAGACAATAACTCATATTTATTTATGAGAAAAAGTCCTACATAGTGCCAAAACCTTTTTGGTTTTCAACATATACATTTCTATCTTGATTTTTAAAACATAAAGAATCCTTAGAAATGGCTTCACTCTCTCCTCCATTTATTTACAAATAAAACTAACTAAAGTCAATAACACCAACATCATCAACTATATGTTGTATATCTGCGCTCTGAATTCATTATAGCAAATTTAAAAACCAATATGTTCGTAAGAGTCATTAATTCTTTATTTTCCTCTTCAGTGCGTTGAGATTTATTTATTTGCCGTAATACCTTCAATCTTTCATTAATCTCAGGAATGGTCATATTTTTATATTTTTCCACCCTCTCTCTTTCCTCCCTCTCCTCCTTCTCCTTCTCCTCCTCCTTTTTCTCCCTTTCATCCTTCTCCTTTTTCTCCCTCTCCTCCTTCTCCTTTTTCTCCCTTTCCTCCGTCTCCTTTTTCTCCCTTTCCTCCTTCTCCTTTTTCTCTCTTTCCTCCTTCTCTTCTTCAACTCCTTCCTCATCCCTTGCTACCCTTGAGTTTGAACCCCAAAGAATATTATACATATACTCATCTGGATTTTGAGATATTCTTGTATCTATAATTATTTTTCTCATAATAGGATACCAATAAGATTTGTTGACGATTTCTAAAAGAGTTTTATATTTCATAACTTTGAGAAGTTCATTTTTATTTAATATTTTAAACAAGTCTCTATTTGTGGGTTTAACAATATCAGTATAAGGCCAGTTTTTAATGACAAAATTCCCATGTATATGCTCCAAATCATAAGGTATGTAATACCGAGCACCCTTTTCTTGTAGGTATCCTTGAATACAAAAATTATAATTCTCTTGTAGTCTTCTTCCTGCCATTTATGTATCAGAAATATATGTGAGATTAATATTATGACAGGTAATACCACCCCATCTTCCCACTACCAAATCGGTTTGTATTCCTCGGCTTTCTATCCTTATCTCATTACCTTCCTTCTTTGTCATGCGAACCATCGCTATACTATCATATATTTTTCTTTTCTTAAAATCACGTATTTGTTGTTTACTAATTGTACTTCCACATAAATCCTTATCTTCACCAAGTGGATAATATTCTTCTTTACGAGACTGATTTAAATCATGTAGGTCTTCTATGTTTATTGAAAAAGACCAATTATACCCTAAATCAGGCATATCATACCCCCATTTATTAATTCGCATATTAACTAAATGTCCTTCTTTATAAAATTCAATTGTAAGCAGGTAGTTAAATTCAATGAGGAAAGGTGTATGGTCAGTATAACCAGGTGTTGTGGTTGTAAATTTTACTTGTTTAACAAAACGTGCTGTTTTCTTTAAATATATATATTGTGATAAATCACTTAATCTAATTAAGTCATTCACATCTGTAGGGTTTGGATAATTGATTAATTTATAAGTATTCTTCATATTAATATTTTTACTTACACTATATTTTTGTCGTTCAGCCTGTGCCTTTGTATAATAATTTGATAAATCAATATCCTGAGAGGATTTTCCAAAGATAGAACCATCTTTTCCAACATAAGTCATTTATATTAGATTAAAAATGATATCATAAAAATTTTCATTATTGTTGAGTTGAAATAATACATATAAACATAATTGACCACAACATTTAGAATTAATTTCTTGAACTTGAAATGTTTGATAAACACCATTCTGTAAGAATTGTATTACTTCAACAGGTGGTGGCATACCATAACTATCAAAATAATATTTATCCTGACTATTATGAATACAAACCCAATGAGAACCATTCTGTGTGTCTAAATTCATAATAATATTCTTTGTATTCTTATTTATATGTATTAATTCATCTCTCATACAAATAACCACATTATCAATTTTTAGTGTTTTACAATACTTAGCTAGTTCTATATTTGACGTTGTATTCTTTCCAAATTGTTTAAACCATTTATCCATTTATTTATGAGAAAGATACAATCCATTACCCCGTTTAGTTAGTTTAACACCCGCTTGAGCGATAGAGGAAAGCATATCTCCAACTAACAATCTAGCTTTATCAGGTAGACTTTCAAGTTTTTGAGCAAAATCTACAATTACACCACTTCCACTAATTTGTTTCTCCAACTCCTTGTTATGTCTTTCCAATTCTTTTTGAGCTTTTAGTTGTGCCTTCCTTTCGTTAGCAGTTTTTATCGCTGCTGAAATACCACCAGTCAATGCTCCCGCCGCACTTAAACCAGCAAATAAAGGAATTAGAAATGGGAGAAATCCTCCTCTTGACTCGTCTATTGAATATTTCTTTAACATAGGTTTTGTCATTTTAATTTTAAGTGATCCAGCATCATTTAGTGTTTTCACCTGCTCTCTTGTGAGTAAAACATCAATTCTTACTGCTCCTTTTCTTTGAAATGTATTAACATTAATAATACAAGGCTTTTGATTTTGAATACAAGATGTTAATTTATCAAGATTGATTTGATTAACATATACCCCTACCATTTATTTATGAGAAAAAACCTATGTGATATTAATCATAACACCATTATCTGTATTAATCTGTAATTCTGTTTCCTCCAAAAGCAAACAATAAGCATCAACTTCTTCATTCTCTCCTCTTTCAATGTATAGAGAAGTATCCACTCTATTAGACTTTATAGTTTCCTTTTGAGAACTCAGGTCAATTGCGTAGATTGTATAAAGTTTTTGAAACGCAACCATATCCAAAATAGGTTCATTATTACCATTACTTTCACACACCTTTTGGTAGGACTTGTAGGCTTCCGCATAATCATTTTTTTCCCAATCAATTTCCAATCTATCTCGCGGATAAAATGTTCCATCAAGAGAAACCCGAAGTTGTTTCACCTTAGCATTATCACTCAGCGCATTATTCTTATTAGTACCCTCCTCTCCATCTGGTTTTTTAAAAATGAGCCAGAGGTATCGTGGCTTTCCTTCAAGAACACCCAAATTCCAAGTGTAGGTAGTGTGTTCCAGTTTAACGTGTTGACATCTTCTTTTAAGGTATGATACATTTAGCGGTTTCTTTGAGTTAAGTCTTCTATTTAACATCTCTTCCGTTTTAAGATTAGGAGTATATTCACTGATATACCAACACAAATCATTAATAACAAATTTATTATTTTCTCCAAAAGCATTTTCATCCCCAAAAAGCAACCTATTTACATTATCATTCCTTTGTAGTTGAAATCTAATTTTAAGCCCATACAAAACTTTATCATAATCACAAAATCCAAATATACCTTTCAGAGGTACTGCTACCGTAAAACTATTCTCTGCTTTTGTATCATCATTATACATTGACTTCCTTTGACTATAACCAGGGTCAGCATTTGTTCCCGTTGACATATCAGGAATAAAACCTTCAACAGCTCCCTTACCCATTCTATCACTAAACGAATATAGTGTAAATTTCATCATTTCAGATATAGCAGAGACATAATCAACCGCTTCAACCTCTTGTGTTCCAATATACAGGCGGACACTATCAAACATTTTCCAGAAGAAATCATTTACGAGTGTAGCATTAGTATTATTCGCAGCCTTAGTGAATTTAAATTTACACAGCAAGAAACTATCAGCTATATTCAAGTAAGTTTGTTGATTATTTATTTCAAAACTTTTTGTTCCGTTTGAATTCCAGTCTGTTCCTGTTATAGCATTTACCTTAAAATAGTCTTCCTTTTTAGTAGAGTTTGAAATGATAATCGTATCATCCAAATCATAGATACTATCAATCGCTTCCATACTTGTATTTATATAGCATTAAAATCGTTGAAACCCTGACCCAAGTATTTTAATGATTTTTTGTCGTTCTTGTGAAGATAGTTGAGTTTTACCTTTTTTAATTTCTTTGATTGCTTGTAATTTATGAGACTCCTTTTGAGCATCTTTTATACTCTTTATAGCACCCGCAACTGAGCCCACGGCTGAAGCAGTTGAACCAATTAGGTCTTTATGTTTAAGGATGGTTGAACCAATACCCATTAGAGTATCAATTATCCCATCTCCTTTATTTCTAAATTGATGTCCCACACCCCGTTGTCTCTTTGGTTTATAGTATCCTCTCCCAAGAAACATACCTTCACCCTTATAGTATGGTGAAAGGAACATCCCACCCCCTGTAATTATTTTATATTTTCCCAACTCGTGTTTTCTCACAATAACCATTATTTATTTATTGAAAAACTTCACGTAGGTGAATTCTGATGGATATAATTTCATCATTAAAGGATATCATACGATTATCTTGGTCGGTTATCCTAAAATTTACTCTGTATATGGTTTTTCCTGACACAGGTAAATAGACAAGATTTTTTGGTTCCATATTAAATTTATAACCAATCGGGGTTGAGTATGCGCTGAATGAAAATATTGTATTTGTTCTTATTCCATCGTTATAAGCACCATCAATCAAATCACAATGAATTAATACTGAATTTATACCGGAGGATATTTGAATGACATTATCACTGTAAGACGTCCCGTTAGTTTCAATCTTTTTAGAAGAGAACCCCAATAGCTCTCTGAACGAATTTTCAATCGTGAAATCAACTTTATAATTATTTTTAAGTTTAATAGTTGATTTTGAAGTGTGTTTTTGAATATCTATTACAATATTTTTTGGTTCATCACCTTTTTCTTTCATAAGGCGAGAGACTTCTGAAGATATTTGAGAAATCTCGTAAGCACCGGGTGAAACGGTTATAGTTTTATATCCACTTCCTGGATTATAACTAAACTTGTTGTTTTTCTCTGTGATATTAAAAAGGGTATTGTAAGTCTCCATTGACAACAAAGAAGCCTCATATTCTTTTTTGGGGTCAAGTTGTAGTGGGTAAGGGAATGAAGCTGTGTAATCACTCGTTGTGAAATTAAAACTAAGAATTGTGCTTCTCATCTTATTTAATATCTAATAAAATATCTTTGTATTGACATTTATTAATTATTTTCATATTCATCAACTGATCTAAAATGGCGGATGCTTCATTAAAACAATTGTTGTTTCCAGCCTTCTTACTACCTAACAACAATAATAACCTATTAACTAATTGTGATGGGTCATTTGGAAGAAAACTAACACCCGAACCAAGCTTACTTAAAGCATCAATAATATGTTTCTCCTTCTCATTCTTCTTACTTTTACCAGCAACAGAAACTCCATAATCAAGTGCGTTTAGCAACTCAATATACTCTCTATCTTCCTCTCTTTCCATATCAAGCGGTTCATCAAAATAAGGTGAATTAGAATGTCCATCTTTTGTTAGAAGAAACATTAATCTTGGGGTTAATTCAACATTTGGTTGGTCAGAACTTAAGAACACCAATTTATCATTAAATATCAATAACTTTTCTTTCACAAGATGGAACTGTGCTGGTTCTTCTGTTGGAATGAGACCTGTTCTGGTTTTTGAACCCTTCAAATATTCATTGTTTTGAAGAGCTTCTACAATATAATTGGAAAGTTTATTTACCTTCTCAAGATGCCGAAATAATCCTTCATCATCATATTCTAATTCTCCAAGTTCTTGCTCTGTCATTTGACTAAAATCTTTGAGCATTTGAAATTTTTTTGGAGTAAATTCTACCGTGGGAACTGTAGGTGAAATCGTTTGTTGAGTTTTTAAAAGTGGTTTAAAAAATTTCTCTTGTTTTCTTTCAAAGGCTTCTTCACCAGTAACTATCAGTATCCATATACAACAATGACACATTATCCTTATACTTTGATTTTAGATTAATATAAAAGTAATCATACATTAATGACTTTGACAAGTCAAGAATTGATGTTCCAATGTAAATAGGTTTGTCCATTTCAATACTCTCTTTAACCAAATGGATCGCACAAAAGTTCTCAGTAAAGACCTCAGCTCTAGTAAAACTCGGTCTATTAATTAATTTTGATGCTTGTTCCCAAGATGTTGCTAGTTTGATATTTTGTCTTTTCCTCACATTCTCCATGGTCTTACCAAAGACCGCATTATTCATCAATTTATAAAAGTCTTTCTCAAAATCTGTTTTTGACTCTGTTCTTCTTTGTGTATTAAAATCAATGTACCCCTTTAACCAATGACTTTGTTTGAACTTTAGAACCCTGTGGATCTTCTCTACTCTTAGACCTTTTGATAAATATTGTCGCAAATTTCTTTGGTGTAGTACATAATTTTTCTTGTTATATAATGTAGTAAGTAATTTTTCTGTTGATTCACCTATATCAAACGATCGTTGATAATCACTCAACCATTCTTTCTTTGGACTTTCTTTCTCACAAGCAAATGGAAGATCTTTATGTTTGATATGAAGTTCTTCAGGATATTTTAAATCAACCTCAAAATAATAACCAACCTTTGAATCATCCAATTCTTTTTGTGTAGAGATACATACATCTTGTAAAACCTTTGTGTAGTCTTTTTCCTTTACCCATCTTAGTTTCCCATAAGGAAGAGCTTGAGACATTGCCCAGCCATACAAGTTGTTTGCGTCATAGTACATCAAGTAAGAACTCTCTTTCGTTGAATCATAATTTGGAAGATATTTGTTATTTGCTTTTGCGTATCTGCTCGAGCATACTTGTGAAATTCCACCTCTTTTTGCCTTTTCAATCATCAAAAGCATATCGACATCGGTTATCAAATCCAAATCTTGTTTTGTCATTTTCAACATCGCGCTCCAAGCCAATCCAGGTGCTGTGTAGTAGTGAGCAGGATCCAATCCATATCCAGTGCGACAAACAGATCTAAAGGCTTCAAATACATCAGCCAATAAAAGCACATCAGTTTTGAGATACAAATCGTGATACTCACCAAGATTCTTGATGTTATATTTTTCCCAAACATTTTGTGCGTGTACATAATCTTTATCAGATATATGACTGTTGTTTAATTTGTTATCGAAATTTTCTTTTAAAGGAAGTTGTGTTTCATTGAATCTCTCAAATGAGTCCATATAGTCATAGGGGTAAATTCCCTTTTGTGTTAGAAAATCTTTATCTGAAAAATACTCTGAAAGACATGGAAACTCTTTTAGATTTTGAACCAAGTTAGCCAATGGACTTGCCATGAATTTAAATGTATCAAGAAATCTGATATGAGTAATAGGAGATGTGTGAATTGTTTTTGTGAATGAAATGTATTTCTGATCTGTGTTAGGAATTGCTGAAATGTGTCCAGATGTCTTTGAAAGTTCATTAATAAATAGATGCGTATCATAATGAGCGTTGTTATGAAGAAAGACAGGAATGAAAGAGGGGAGTTGATAATTAATATTACAACTTTGATGAGCTGGACCTCTATATTTACCAGTGAGATGACAATGATCTCTAACCTTTAGACCTTCACCAATTTTTTCCTCACAAATATGACAAACATTATTTTTTCTAAATTCCCTTTTCTGTTCACTCGTCAAGGACATTGGTTTATTAGTTTCTCTCATTATCTTGGTTAATCGGACACAGTCTTTTTCTAGTCGTTTCACAAACTCCTCTGGGGTATTTGAGCCTCTATACTCCTCTAACTTGTTATATTTATCACCAACGGATGATTTGATATAATAACAAAAACCGCAAGGAGTATGTTTTTGATATTTATTTGTGTATGAATCTTTTGGATCTGGAGAAGCAGTATCTATTTTTTCTAGAATACTTTCAAAATCAGCATATATAACAAATGGATGTTTGATCTTTTTATTTTCATCTTTGAATGTGATATTTGAGCCTTCTTTAGGCATATTGATTACCGTTGATTTATGTTCACCACAATAATTTGAATGTTTATCTAATCTTTCTTGTGTATGGAAGAAGTTAAGACAACGCAAACAAATATATATTTTATTTGTTCTTTTACATACTTGTGGTTTTATTAATTTAGCAATATCTTTAATGTATGTATAATGTGAATTTTCCTCTGAATTAAAATATAGAAGATTAATATGAGTTTGTTTACAATTGTCAGAAAGCTTTAAAACCTGAATGCTGTTTGTTTCTGTTAGACCATAAACATTAACTGATAAATTATTTATCTTTTCAAATTTAGGAATATCATTTAAAGCCATCGGAAACTTTAGATCTTTCGTATTTAATGTATTCTCATATTTTTTATAATGAGATACTCTTTCATCATGAAAATGTGGAGGATGTAAGTGTGCTAGAATAGACCAGAGAAAACATTTATTGTCTTTATTTTTGATATTGATGACTGCTTTTCTATTTTTGATAACACTGGGTAAATCAATGTAGGAAGAAGCTTTTAGAGGATCTGATTTAAGAATATGAATGTCTATGTAAATAATTTTTCCTATATTGAAGCCACTTCCTACGATTGAATTATCCACATCTTGCTCTTGTTTTATAAGTTCATCATAGACTCCTGATGTTTTAAAATCTTGATATGAAGATATAAAGTGTGGCTCAGTTCTCATGTATGGTGTATCTATAACTCCTTCGTCCTTTGTCATTTCTAATTTTACTCCCATATAAAATTTAAGTGGTTTCATTTCTTTTAGTGTTTTTTCAATCAACGTTTGAACAGCAGGTTTAACTATTTCTACAGCATCAACTATAGACTCTGGTTCAGGAGGTTTGAAGTTAAAGACTCTTATTTTAATATGTCCTTTGAATGCGCCATCAGAGTTTTTAGTTGTGATAAAATTTGATAAATGTAGAATTGTTTTAAGATGTATTTCGAAGCCTTTCTTGAGGATATTTTTATGACATGCAGAACAGTGTTTTGTTTCCGTCTGAATAGGAGATAGTAGGTGAAGTAGATTAAATGTGTGTTTGTTAGTTTTAAGGTGTCTTTTGTATTGTTTATATTCTTGTTCACAAACGTCGCAATACGTTGCTTTGATCATATTTATTTATATAGTAAAATTATACTTAAAACAAAGTGCCTTTTTTAGAGGCTTTTTTAAAGATGAAACTGTGCTTAAAGTAAAACATCTTTGAGCTTTTCAACTCGTTTTATGTATATAACTTTACTTAAAGTAAAACATCTTTGAGCTTTTCAACTCGTTTTATGTATATAACTTTACTTAAAGTAAAACCACCTTTGAGCTTTTCAACTCGTTTTATGTATATAACTTTACTTAAAGTAAAACACCTTTGAGCTTTTCAACTCGTTTTATGTATATAACTTTACTTAAAGTAAAGCGTCTTTGTATTAGCCAGAAAGTTTAGATACTCTAGTTCATCAATTTCAATTTCACTATCTGAGTCATCAATAAAGCTACTCTCATAACTATCATTTGAACACAAACTATTAGTATCATAACTATCTTCAGATCCTAGACTCTCAGTATAATAACTCTCAGAGTATTGACTGTTAATATCACTCATTTACATACCATTAAACATCCATCAATATCTATATATTTTCTTTCATTAGAACTAATAACCACAATATTTTTTACATTAAATGTTATTTTCAAATAATCTCTAATAATCAGAGTACGGAATGATAGTTCACCACTAATATTCATATTATTAATTTCACCCACATCTTTGGGTCTATTAAAGAATATACAAATGTTTCCTCTAGAATCGTTGATGGTCTTATCATTCATTTTCAAAGCTTCTTTATCAATGACCTTTTCAAGCTTTGAGTAAATTGTTAGTAGTAGTGGAGAAACTTTTGTCAAATTTACTTTAATAGAGTTATTAATTAACATAGCTTGTCCCGTAAATTTAATAAAAGGACACATGTTATTCTCCATTATGGGTTTAATCCAAAAATTTCCATATTTATCTTTGTTCAATTTAACATCTTTGACATATTTTTCTATATCTTCCACCGAAGTAGAGATTGATTGAAATTTGTCTTTTGTGTTTTGAAACATTGTATTTATTAGCTAATAAATTTGCGTTTAGTTTAAGTAAAGTTATATACATAAAACGAGTTGAAAAGCTCAAAGGTGTTTTACTTTAAGCACAGTTTCATCTTTAAAAAAGCCTCTAAAAAAGGCACTTTGTTTTAAGTATAATTTTACTTTATAAATATGATAAATTCTGAAGGATATTTAGAATTTCCAGACTCTCCATATGATAAATTAGAGAATTGTCCGGCTTGTGGTAGAGTGGGGCTTAATACAGAATCAGAAGCATATAAACAATGTATTTTCTGTGATTATCTTCTAATTAATGATAATAAAAAATATAGAAAAATATATAACTCTTTTAAATTAGAACCAAAAATGAATTACTTTACAAGATTAATAAGAGAGATGAATGTTAAGTATTATGGTGACAATACACCATTTCTTACAAGGGAAGAGACTATTTGTATTGAGGAAATGTATAAGGGTTTAATGATATTTATTATTCAAAATAATTTTAATGGAAATGTTAATACAAGATACTATATAAACAAAATAATGGATTATTTTGAAATTAAACCTGAACTCAGGATAAAATATAGAGTTTCTCAAAAAACTCAAAAAAAGTTAGATGACTTGTTTTCCAAATATATAAATGAATGATTTTTTACCTGTTTGGGAAAATAAGATAAAATTTAATAACCATAAAAATCTTCCAAATTCATTGAGATGTCTAATAGTCGGTTCAAGCGGATGTGGAAAAACCTGTTTACTTTTAAAGATGCTCCTTAGTCCTAATTTTTTAGATTATGATAATTTAATAATTTTTACAAAGTCAAGTTTTCAACCTGAGTATCAACTACTCTCACAGGGTTTTAATGCGGGTCTTAAAAAGGAAGACATTATCGGTTTATTTAAACTTCAAAACAAACTAAATGATTATAATATTGATGATATAATACAATTATTTTGTGATACACAGAAATCAAAATCAAAACCAAAACCCATAACTTGTATTCTCAGTGATAATACGGATGATATACCTTCACCTCAAGATTTAGATAAATCAAAAAAGAACCTCGTTATCTTTGATGATTGTGTTAATGAGAGAAACCAAACAGTAATGGATAGCTACTATACAAGAGGGAGACATTCTTCTTGTAATTGTATTTATCTTAGTCAGTCATATTTTCAACTCCCTCGGCGCTCAATAAGAAACAATGCTAATACTTTTATTTTATTTAAGTTAAATTCAATAGATACAAATAATTTTTGGAGAGATAATTGTTCTACATTACGTAGTAAGAAGGAATTTGAAAATAATATGAAACACACGATTGGAAAATATAAATATATTGTTGTGAAACAAGATGAGATACTAAATGATATTTTTCAATAAATAAATACAGAAAATGAATACCGAAGAAAGAGTAAGAAAGTTTAAAGAACATCAAGAGTTGGTTTCAAAAGTTGTAAAGCAACAGGAAGACATAAAGAAGAAAAGGAGACAGAAACTAACTGGTGAAGAAGCCTTTGAAAGAAAACAAGAGAAATTTTTTAAACCACTTTTAAAAACTCAACAAACGATTTCACCTACAGTTCCCACGGTAGAATTTACTCCAAAAAAATTTCAAATGCTCAAAGATTTTAGTCAAATGACAGAGCAAGAACTTGGAGAATTAGAATATGATGATGAAGGATTATTTCGGCATCTTGAGAAGGTAAATAAACTTTCCAATTATATTGTAGAAGCTCTTCAAAACAATGAATATTTGAAGGGTTCAAAAACCAGAACAGGTCTCATTCCAACAGAAGAACCAGCACAGTTCCATCTTGTGAAAGAAAAGTTATTGATATTTAATGATAAATTGGTGTTCTTAAGTTCTGACCAACCAAATGTTGAATTAACCCCAAGATTAATGTTTCTTCTAACAAAAGATGGACATTCTAATTCACCTTATTTTGATGAACCGCTTGATATGGAAAGAGAGGAAGATAGAGAGTATATTGAGTTGCTAAACGCACTTGATTATGGAGTTTCTGTTGCTGGTAAAAGTAAGAAGAATGAGAAGGAGAAACATATTATTGATGCTTTAAGTAAGCTTGGTTCGGGTGTTAGTTTTCTTCCAAATGACCCATCACAATTAGTTAATAGGTTATTATTGTTGTTAGGTAGTAAGAAGGCTGGAAACAACAATTGTTTTAATGAAGCATCCGCCATTTTAGATCAGTTGATGAATATGAAAATAATTAATAAATGTCAATACAAAGATATTTTATTAGATATTAAATAAGATGAGAAGCACAATTCTTAGTTTTAATTTCACAACGAGTGATTACACAGCTTCATTCCCTTACCCACTACAACTTGACCCCAAAAAAGAATATGAGGCTTCTTTGTTGTCAATGGAGACTTACAATACCCTTTTTAATATCACAGAGAAAAACAACAAGTTTAGTTATAATCCAGGAAGTGGATATAAAACTATAACCGTTTCACCCGGTGCTTACGAGATTTCTCAAATATCTTCAGAAGTCTCTCGCCTTATGAAAGAAAAAGGTGATGAACCAAAAAATATTGTAATAGATATTCAAAAACACACTTCAAAATCAACTATTAAACTTAAAAATAATTATAAAGTTGATTTCACGATTGAAAATTCGTTCAGAGAGCTATTGGGGTTCTCTTCTAAAAAGATTGAAACTAACGGGACGTCTTACAGTGATAATGTCATTCAAATATCCTCCGGTATAAATTCAGTATTAATTCATTGTGATTTGATTGATGGTGCTTATAACGATGGAATAAGAACAAATACAATATTTTCATTCAGCGCATACTCAACCCCGATTGGTTATAAATTTAATATGGAACCAAAAAATCTTGTCTATTTACCTGTGTCAGGAAAAACCATATACAGAGTAAATTTTAGGATAACCGACCAAGATAATCGTATGATATCCTTTAATGATGAAATTATATCCATCAGAATTCACCTACGTGAAGTTTTTCAATAAATAAATAATGGTTATTGTGAGAAAACACGAGTTGGGAAAATATAAAATAATTACAGGGGGTGGGATGTTCCTTTCACCATACTATAAGGGTGAAGGTATGTTTCTTGGGAGAGGATACTATAAACCAAAGAGACAACGGGGTGTGGGACATCAATTTAGAAATAAAGGAGATGGGATAATTGATACTCTAATGGGTATTGGTTCAACCATCCTTAAACATAAAGACCTAATTGGTTCAACTGCTTCAGCCGTGGGCTCAGTTGCGGGTGCTATAAAGAGTATAAAAGATGCTCAAAAGGAGTCTCATAAATTACAAGCAATCAAAGAAATTAAAAAAGGTAAAACTCAACTATCTTCACAAGAACGACAAAAAATCATTAAAATACTTGGGTCAGGGTTTCAACGATTTTAATGCTATATAAATACAAGTATGGAAGCGATTGATAGTATCTATGATTTGGATGATACGATTATCATTTCAAACTCTACTAAAAAGGAAGACTATTTTAAGGTAAATGCTATAACAGGAACAGACTGGAATTCAAACGGAACAAAAAGTTTTGAAATAAATAATCAACAAACTTACTTGAATATAGCTGATAGTTTCTTGCTGTGTAAATTTAAATTCACTAAGGCTGCGAATAATACTAATGCTACACTCGTAAATGATTTCTTCTGGAAAATGTTTGATAGTGTCCGCCTGTATATTGGAACACAAGAGGTTGAAGCGGTTGATTATGTCTCTGCTATATCTGAAATGATGAAATTTACACTATATTCGTTTAGTGATAGAATGGGTAAGGGAGCTGTTGAAGGTTTTATTCCTGATATGTCAACGGGAACAAATGCTGACCCTGGTTATAGTCAAAGGAAGTCAATGTATAATGATGATACAAAAGCAGAGAATAGTTTTACGGTAGCAGTACCTCTGAAAGGTATATTTGGATTTTGTGATTATGATAAAGTTTTGTATGGGCTTAAAATTAGATTTCAACTACAAAGGAATGATAATGTAAATAGGTTGCTTTTTGGGGATGAAAATGCTTTTGGAGAAAATAATAAATTTGTTATTAATGATTTGTGTTGGTATATCAGTGAATATACTCCTAATCTTAAAACGGAAGAGATGTTAAATAGAAGACTTAACTCAAAGAAACCGCTAAATGTATCATACCTTAAAAGAAGATGTCAACACGTTAAACTGGAACACACTACCTACACTTGGAATTTGGGTGTTCTTGAAGGAAAGCCACGATACCTCTGGCTCATTTTTAAAAAACCAGATGGAGAGGAGGGTACTAATAAGAATAATGCGCTGAGTGATAATGCTAAGGTGAAACAACTTCGGGTTTCTCTTGATGGAACATTTTATCCGCGAGATAGATTGGAAATTGATTGGGAAAAAAATGATTATGCGGAAGCCTACAAGTCCTACCAAAAGGTGTGTGAAAGTAATGGTAATAATGAACCTATTTTGGATATGGTTGCGTTTCAAAAACTTTATACAATCTACGCAATTGACCTGAGTTCTCAAAAGGAAACTATAAAGTCTAATAGAGTGGATACTTCTCTATACATTGAAAGAGGAGAGAATGAAGAAGTTGATGCTTATTGTTTGCTTTTGGAGGAAACAGAATTACAGATTAATACAGATAATGGTGTTATGATTAATATCACATAGGTTTTTTCTCATAAATAAATGGTAGGGGTATATGTTAATCAAATCAATCTTGATAAATTAACATCTTGTATTCAAAATCAAAAGCCTTGTATTATTAATGTTAATACATTTCAAAGAAAAGGAGCAGTAAGAATTGATGTTTTACTCACAAGAGAGCAGGTGAAAACACTAAATGATGCTGGATCACTTAAAATTAAAATGACAAAACCTATGTTAAAGAAATATTCAATAGACGAGTCAAGAGGAGGATTTCTCCCATTTCTAATTCCTTTATTTGCTGGTTTAAGTGCGGCGGGAGCATTGACTGGTGGTATTTCAGCAGCGATAAAAACTGCTAACGAAAGGAAGGCACAACTAAAAGCTCAAAAAGAATTGGAAAGACATAACAAGGAGTTGGAGAAACAAATTAGTGGAAGTGGTGTAATTGTAGATTTTGCTCAAAAACTTGAAAGTCTACCTGATAAAGCTAGATTGTTAGTTGGAGATATGCTTTCCTCTATCGCTCAAGCGGGTGTTAAACTAACTAAACGGGGTAATGGATTGTATCTTTCTCATAAATAAATGGATAAATGGTTTAAACAATTTGGAAAGAATACAACGTCAAATATAGAACTAGCTAAGTATTGTAAAACACTAAAAATTGATAATGTGGTTATTTGTATGAGAGATGAATTAATACATATAAATAAGAATACAAAGAATATTATTATGAATTTAGACACACAGAATGGTTCTCATTGGGTTTGTATTCATAATAGTCAGGATAAATATTATTTTGATAGTTATGGTATGCCACCACCTGTTGAAGTAATACAATTCTTACAGAATGGTGTTTATCAAACATTTCAAGTTCAAGAAATTAATTCTAAATGTTGTGGTCAATTATGTTTATATGTATTATTTCAACTCAACAATAATGAAAATTTTTATGATATCATTTTTAATCTAATATAAATGACTTATGTTGGAAAAGATGGTTCTATCTTTGGAAAATCCTCTCAGGATATTGATTTATCAAATTATTATACAAAGGCACAGGCTGAACGACAAAAATATAGTGTAAGTAAAAATATTAATATGAAGAATACTTATAAATTAATCAATTATCCAAACCCTACAGATGTGAATGACTTAATTAGATTAAGTGATTTATCACAATATATATATTTAAAGAAAACAGCACGTTTTGTTAAACAAGTAAAATTTACAACCACAACACCTGGTTATACTGACCATACACCTTTCCTCATTGAATTTAACTACCTGCTTACAATTGAATTTTATAAAGAAGGACATTTAGTTAATATGCGAATTAATAAATGGGGGTATGATATGCCTGATTTAGGGTATAATTGGTCTTTTTCAATAAACATAGAAGACCTACATGATTTAAATCAGTCTCGTAAAGAAGAATATTATCCACTTGGTGAAGATAAGGATTTATGTGGAAGTACAATTAGTAAACAACAAATACGTGATTTTAAGAAAAGAAAAATATATGATAGTATAGCGATGGTTCGCATGACAAAGAAGGAAGGTAATGAGATAAGGATAGAAAGCCGAGGAATACAAACCGATTTGGTAGTGGGAAGATGGGGTGGTATTACCTGTCATAATATTAATCTCACATATATTTCTGATACATAAATGGCAGGAAGAAGACTACAAGAGAATTATAATTTTTGTATTCAAGGATACCTACAAGAAAAGGGTGCTCGGTATTACATACCTTATGATTTGGAGCATATACATGGGAATTTTGTCATTAAAAACTGGCCTTATACTGATATTGTTAAACCCACAAATAGAGACTTGTTTAAAATATTAAATAAAAATGAACTTCTCAAAGTTATGAAATATAAAACTCTTTTAGAAATCGTCAACAAATCTTATTGGTATCCTATTATGAGAAAAATAATTATAGATACAAGAATATCTCAAAATCCAGATGAGTATATGTATAATATTCTTTGGGGTTCAAACTCAAGGGTAGCAAGGGATGAGGAAGGAGTTGAAGAAGAGAAGGAGGAAAGAGAGAAAAAGGAGAAGGAGGAAAGGGAGAAAAAGGAGACGGAGGAAAGGGAGAAAAAGGAGAAGGAGGAGAGGGAGAAAAAGGAGAAGGATGAAAGGGAGAAAAAGGAGGAGGAGAAGGAGAAGGAGGAGAGGGAGGAAAGAGAGAGGGTGGAAAAATATAAAAATATGACCATTCCTGAGATTAATGAAAGATTGAAGGTATTACGGCAAATAAATAAATCTCAACGCACTGAAGAGGAAAATAAAGAATTAATGACTCTTACGAACATATTGGTTTTTAAATTTGCTATAATGAATTCAGAGCGCAGATATACAACATATAGTTGATGATGTTGGTGTTATTGACTTTAGTTAGTTTTATTTGTAAATAAATGGAGGAGAGAGTGAAGCCATTTCTAAGGATTCTTTATGTTTTAAAAATCAAGATAGAAATGTATATGTTGAAAACCAAAAAGGTTTTGGCACTATGTAGGACTTTTTCTCATAAATAAATATGAGTTATTGTCTCAAATGTAAAAAGAAAACTAAATCTAAAAATATCTCTTCTGTTAAAGCTAAAAATAATAGAGTTTATCAAAAAGGAATATGTCAAGTGTGTGGCTCTAAAAAGTGTCAATTCATCTCTCCTAAAAGTGGAGGAGACATACAAAAGTTTTTGTCAGGTAGCAAATTTACAACAACTGGAATTCCAGGGGAATTACACCTTCCAGGGTATTCTTTCTGTGGCCCAGGAACAAACTTGGATAAAAGATTAGATGAGGCTGACAATCCTAAACCTTGGTCTAAACCTACAAATAGGGTTGATGAAGTGTGTATGAAGCATGATATTGCTTATGGGAAAACCACTACGTTGACTGAAAAACATAAAGCCGACAGAGAAATGTTGTATAATTTGTCTTTGATACAAAATCCAACGTTGAGAGAGAAAGTTGATAGGTTTATTGTGAGAAATTTGATAAATGCTAAATTGAAACTTGGCCTTGGTTATTCACCCTCAAAAAACTATTAGGCTCTCATGATGTCATCAAGACTGAGGAGCTTTTGGCTGATGAATTACATAAACCTATAATCACAAAGTTTAAAAGAAGGAAAGTTTATTCTAAATACACCGACCACATATGGTCCGCTGATTTAATTGAACTAAAAAATGATAAGGGATACAAGTATGCTTTAACCGTTATTGATTTGAGGAGTAGATTTGCTTGGGTTGTTCCTTTGAAAAACAAGAGAGGTTATACTCTGATGTTAGCCTTCCAACAGATATTTAATAAAAGTAAAAGAAAACCAAAGAAACTGTGGACCGATGAGGGAACAGAGTTCTATAACAAAATATTTCTGAAATTTCTTAAGGGGGAGGGTATTAAATTATACAGCACCTTTAATGAAGGAAAAGCAGTTGTTATTGAGCGTTTTAATCGTACTTTGAAAGAGAGGCTATATAAAAAATTCACACAACTCGGTTCTCAAAAATGGGTGTATTTAATTCAGGGTATTGTAGATAATTACAATAATACCGTTCATTCATCAACAAAATCAAAACCATCAGAATCATTTACAAAATTAGAATATGAAAAGGAGATTAATTTGAGAAAACCGAAGTTCAAAGTTGGTGATATTGTAAGAATATACAGATGGAAAAGCCATTTTGAGAAAGGTTATACAAAAAAATGGACTAATGAATTATTTAAAATCGTTGATGTAATGGATACAGTCCCTTGGACCTACAAATTATATGATTTAAATGGAGAAGAAATCTTAGGGTCATTTTATTCACAGGAATTACAAAAAACAAAGCTGATAACCCTTGAAAATAATAAATAAATAAAAAAATGTAATGGGGATACGTTTTTAAATCTGTGAACCCCAAACACAGAATCCCACAACTTTTTAGTTGGGGCTTAACTTTTGTGTGTATAACGGGGATACGTTTTTAAATCTGTGAACCCCAAACACAGAATCCCACAACTTTTTAGTTGGGGCTTAACTTTTGTGTGTATCATGGGGATACGTTTTTAAATCTGTGAACCCCAAACACAGAATCCCACAACTTTTTAGTTGGGGCTTAACTTTTGTGTGTGTGTGAGTGGGTCATAATAATGTACAAACCCTAACCCAACCCCCACATTAAAACACCATATTTGTTAGTCAAAACAACTGAATCCATTACATCAACCATTAAAAAAAGTTCTTAACTCCATCTCTTTGTATGACCTTCCAATTCTATTTATCTTTTCCCAACTTTTTTAAAACAATTCAATGATAATATAAGATAAATGAGTCTGTGAGGTTTGACATTCATTCAAAAATTCACCTCACATCCAGAACGCTAACCCAACCCAATCCCTAACCCATCCCCATCCCTTACCCAACCCATCCCTAACCCTCACATTCAAAATCCCAACCCTAACCCAACCCATCCCTAACCCATTAACCCAACCCCATCCCTAACCCTCACATTCAAAATCCCAACCCTAACCCTAGCATAATCTTTTTTTCCTTTTCTTTTTTTAATACGTATTTCAATATTTTTTTAAAATGTTTTTTAATACGTATTTCAATATATATATTTTTCCTCTTCCTCCAATTCTGTCTTTCAAGGCTTTCAAGTTG
>NC_136274.1:60299394-60412921 GCF_964187855.1 Myxine glutinosa | reverse complement strand
GTATATCCTTCCCATCTGTGTTCAGAAGCACCGAATCCAGATATGCAGTTCATTCACTTGTTGCGATCCGTCAGCGGTTTGTGTAACACATGCCCCTCCACTAAACTTCCACCGACCCACCTGCTCAGGAGTTTGCAGGACGATCAGGTGTTCGTTCAGAGAGATGAGAAAGTTCTCCAAGCTTTTAGGTTCTTTCGAAAGGGATAGCCCTTTCCCTCAGGTATATTTCCATGCATATTTCAGAAGCTTGATGAACCATTCCAAGAAACAACCCTTATCCAAGACACAATATATTTTATTTTGGCCTAATCTCTTCTGCTTCTTCGGGTTTATGCGCATGCGCAACGAGCATTCTGGGGTGGGTTACGTCATTTGTAAAGTCCCATATATTGGAAATGGGAGAGGAATGGGATTTTAGAATGTATATTTAAACAAAGTATATCAATTGAGGATTGAAAGTCGATTTCGATCGATCCACGAAAAAAATGAAGCAAAGTTATTTGTTGCTGTTCAACACTTTACCTGTATTAAACAAATAACATTTACCGATGTTAAAGGTACAGTTTAAAACTTCACAGAAAATGGTTATTAACTATAAATGTGCATTTCAAAAAACTGGGTTTGTATCCTCTTTGTCCAAAAAATGTATTAACAATCTTCACATGTATTTTTACGAATCCGAGAGAGAAATAGTGTTCAACAGACAAGGATGCGAATGGACTTGGTTGCTCCGAATATCCCACTATCTCCTCGAATTTAGATCATATGGCTAAAATGACCATTTGAATGTCCCGCTAAGTGTCACTCAAAAATGATATACAGTCACGTGAAAAAGTAAGTACACCCCATTTAAAGTTTTGACTTTTTCAACATATTTCAACATACAGCTATTTGATCTTCATTTCAACAATATTGATAGATAAAGGCGATATAATATAACAAATATAATGAAACATTTACATTTTGTAGTCCATTGTAAAATTTAAATAAACATAAATGCAAATTTCACATGTGGAAAAAGTAAGTACACCCTTGGCTCCAATAGGTGGTATTGCCCCCTTTGGCAGAAACAACCTCAAGTAGGCGTTTCTTATAACTGTCTACCAGTCTCTGACATCGACTGGGAGAATTTTTTGCCCACTCCTCCATGCAGAATTATTTCAGCTGTGCGAGGTTTGAGGGCTTTCTTGCATGCGCAGCTCGTTTGAAATCCCCCCACAACATCTCGATGGGATTTAGATCCGGGATTTGACTTGGCCATTCCAGAACCCTCCATTTCTTTCTTTTCAGCCATTCCTTGGTGGATTTACTGGTATGTTTAGGGTCATTGTCATGTTGCAAGGTCCACCTTCGGTTGAGCTTCAACTTTTCGACAGATGGCCTCACATGATCCTCAAGCACCCTTTGGTACAATGAAGAATTCATAGTGGATTCTATGATGGTGAGCTGCCCAGGCCCTGATGCAGCAAAGCTGCCCCAAACCATAATATTTCCACCACCATGCTTTACAGTCGGTATCAGGTTCTTGTGGTCAAATGCTGTCTTTGGTTTTCGCCAAACATGTCTTCTGGTACTGTGGCCAAATAGCTCTACCTTTCACTCATATATCCAGAGCACATTTTTCCTGAAGTGCTGGTCTTTGCCTCGGTGTTCATTGGCAAACTTTATTCTTGCCCTGATGTTCTTTCTGGACAGCAAAGGTTTCCTCCTGGCACACCTCCCATGAAGATCAAATTTGTGCAGCCTCTTTCTAATGGTAGACTCGTGCACTTTGACATCAACCGTGGCAAGAGCTACCTGTAGGTCCCGTGATGACATTCTGGGGTTCTTCGAGACTTCTTTCAGCATCTTGCGGTCTGCCCTCGGGCTGAACTTGCTGGGGCGGCCTGGCCTGAACAAGTTGGCAGTTGTTTGGAATCTCCTCCACTTGTAGATGATCTTCCGGACAGTCGAATGATTGATTTCA
This sequence comes from Myxine glutinosa, assembly GCF_964187855.1. NCBI lineage: Eukaryota > Metazoa > Chordata > Myxini > Myxiniformes > Myxinidae > Myxine > Myxine glutinosa. The sequence goes on along the minus strand of NC_136274.1, from coordinate 60,410,955 downwards.
AATTGTTTGGAGATCTTTTTGAATCCCTTCCCAGACTCGTAGGCATCTATAACCTTCTTTCTGAAGGCCTCAGAGAGCTCTTTTGATCTAGGCATGGTGACGCCACACACTTCAACAACAAAGAGCAAACCAAACTAAATGTCTGAGGTTTAAATGAGACAGGTTCCTCCAATATCCTTTCTACCGATGTTCTAATCATTTGCACTTGAGCTGGTGCACCTGATTCTAATTTTAGGTATTTGAAGTAGTGATAAATGTAGGGGTGTACTTACTTTTTCCACATGCGAAATTTTCATTTATGTTTATTTAAATTATACAATGGACTACAAAATGTAAATGTTTCATGATATTTGTTATATTATATCACCTTTATCTATCAATATTGTTGAAATGAAGATCAAATAGCTGTATATTGAAATATGTTGAAAAAGTCAAAACTTTACATGGGGTGTACTGACTTTTTCCCGTGACTGTTTAGACTTTTAGAGGGTCCAAAGACCCCTTTTTGCCCGAGTGCCCAGAATACCATCAGTCCACCCCTGATATATTATATATACTAGCAACGGTACCCGCCCTATGGGTGGGGTTTCAATTGGGAAGCCCAAATGAAAAGGCAAAATATCAGAAATTGAAGGCTTTTTTAATTTTAAACGATTCATATAAACATCCGTTGAATCATATCACACGCAAATCATCAAAATCTAAACAATACATGGCGCCAATTTTGAAAAAAGATTGAATTCTGCAAAACGGAAGCGGCTGCTACGAGTCTTTCTCAGTCGCATGTTTATGTGTGAAGAGTGTGCGCCGAATCTGTAACACGGAAGCAGCCGCTCCACCTGTTTCTCAGTCGGTTTGCACATGCTGCCGTGTTACTTCGGAGCTGCACGTTTATATAGGAAGAGTTCGTCAGCAATTTATCTACTCTCTCCTGGTACGTAGAATTTTAACAAAAGCCACATCACTGTTCATATCGGTAAATATTATTCCATCGTGTTTGGAAAAACTGGAAAATTGGAAAACTTGAAAAAACAATATGGCCTATTTTACTCCAGGAGGTCCTAGGATTACCCACCCAAAATATTGTTTCGTCCGTTCAGCTGTTTTTGCGGTACCTTCAAACGGACAGACAGATGGAAGGACGAACATTTGATGAATTATAGTAATATATATATATATATATATATATATATATATATATATATATATATATATATATATATATATATATATATATATATATATATAGTGTTGCGGTTTTGAGTTTTGTACAATAAAGGTTAAATTTCCCCCTCATAGTTAGTCACACAAACAACACGTAGCCTCACGATAGTTTAGTTATTTCATAGTATTTGTGAGAATAGTCCTTTTTCTGTGTTAGTTTTGCATTGAGTAGTGTAATGAGAGTAGGTCCTTCTTATACTTCCATTGCCTCATCCCGCCTCCATTGCCTTATGCCTCTTACGCCGCTTTGTGCTGCCTTTGGCTTTTTGGCACGAATTTTTTTGTATACTGAATCGAGGCTCGTGAAAGAGCTAACATTTATTTCACAAACAAATCAACCAGACAAACATTAACACGAGGCCGGCCTGGAGGGTCGGGTCGGGACCGAATGAGGGCGGCAGAGAAGCTGACTGTAAGCACGAGCCGCCATTCAGGGCTCACAGGGTGTGGCGGCAGCACTGCGTGACAGGGCGTGGTTGGAAGGTTTGAGAAGGCTCAGGGCGTGGCAGATATAAGCCGTTGCACAAAGCCACCAGGAGCAGTAAGTGGAGTCGAGCGTCGGGCAGTGCGGTGAGTTGAGGAGAGAAGAGGAGTTGAAGGAGCGCGGTCAGCAGTGGAGATTGAGAGATACGAGATCGGAGAAAGATGCGCATGAACTAAGATACACGCTCATATTAAAGTGACGCTCGGTTGAGCTTGAAGCCGAGCCGCTGTAGTGCATTGGGTTACGCAAGTGATAGCGCGCTGGTTGCTAAACGCGCTGTGAAACCACCAGCCGCACTGAGAGACGCGTACGTTTCCTTCCTGCCTCATCATCTGCCTTTTGTTCGGGAGACGCGCTACGAGGATCCTTCCACCATCTGCTTGCTATCATCGCGGGACGTGCTGTGACCGAGGAGAGCCGGAGGGGGCCATTCCTGGATGACCAAGTCGGCGCGTTTGGCCTGAACATCATCCTGCCTGCAATTCCCTGTGTGAGTGCGAACGGGCTCGAGTCTGGGCTTTAAGGATATGACTGCTTAAGTTCTGCTCTGTGTCTCTGCTTCTACCGATCATTGTACATAATATTGAGAATAATAATTAAACCTGTGTTCTTCCTTCCATTCGATTGTTCTTGTGATTTCCATCATTGACTAAGTGTGGTACGAGTAAAACCGCTCTAATCGGGGTCCAATATTAACGGTGACTGCACGGACCACGTGGTACGCAATCCACTCGGTGTACTCAAATTACACATGGCTCGTGCGAGGCTTGGTTCCCCGCTTCCGTGGCGGCGCAGGTATTTAGGTACGAGCGAGACTTGGTCCCGAAACCCCACCTTGCGTTTGCCCGGAAGAGGCGTTTCAAGTCTCTCGGTTACGCCAGGCCCAGAAAAAACAAGGGGCTTAATCCCCCCTTGGTAAGGGGTAAGAAGGGCGGTGGAAAACCGTAACAATATATATATATATATATATATATATATATATATATATATATATATATATATATATATATATATATATCCCCTCTCCCTTGGAGGGTGAACAAAGGGATTTTGAAGAGATTGATTCTCTCTCTTGGCCTGGGCTCTGTCACAGGCGGTCGCAGTTGTGCTGGCTCTTGGTTCTTGGACATTGTGGACCTAACACGTGCCTACATTGATTCTCTCTCTCAGCAGACTCAGCACGTGGACACTTTGCTCTCTGCCTGCTCTCTCTCGCCCCTCTGAGCAAGTGGACATTTGTGCTCTTGGCTGGTCTCCCTCTCGCAGGCCTCTACATATGCATGCATTGCTACACTCCAGGCTGTCTGACTCTGCTGGGTCTGTCCGCTCCTGGGGCCTGGACTGTTGGCCTGGCACGCGTGCTCCTCTCTTGGTCTGGGTCACTCTGCCATGCTGACGATCGACTTCACTCTGCCTGTCCGTGTTGGGATCATCTTTACCTGCTTGTGCTTCTCAGTGGCGACAACGGGACGGCTGGCGCCGTAAGGAGAGGTATCCGGAGCATCGTAGCCTTTGTGCTATCAGGTTCCCTACATTCGTTGTTCGTTCCCCTCCCCATGAAAGTGTGCTGGTCCCATGTGATGTAATCGTCATAAGGCGTAGAATAAGCTAAGTTTCTGCTTCTCGTCCCTTTTTCTTTGCTATTGACATAATTACATTGTAAATATCTAAGAAATCAAATTGTTAAAATGTTTTTCTTTTCTCTCTGTCCGTGAATGTCTTTTCCTTCATTGATCCGCCATTGTTCGTATCCAGGTTAACATCGACCGTAACGGCTTTGGCATTACCAAGGCGGTTACCAACGTCTTTTCGCTCGGCCGTCTAAATTTCCTTCAAGGAACAAAGAAAACTGCCGGACGGTACGTACATTGCGTTCTCCGATTGGGATCACGTGGTACAGGTAAGCTATCATGTGAGGGACCAATCGGCGATCAGAGTTGCTGATTCGTAACCTGCTAAGTACGAAGTTAATGGTGCGCGGCAGCCGCAGGTCCAGTGAGTTTGGGAGGGAACGGAGGTTAACCCCCTCGTAGTAAACCCGAACCCCGTGCCGTAACACATTCGGTGTTCAGGAGTGGGATTCCGCTCCAAGCACTAACAATATATATATATATATATATATATATATTATATTATATATATATTATATATACATATATATACAGTATATATATATACACATACAGTATAGTATATATGTTTATTTGCAGGTTGGCCCAAAAATCAGGAGCAAGAAATAGGATTTGTGCGGTTGGACTACAATAATTAAATTTTACCTTATATATTTATATTTAAAATGTGTGTATTTAATGAAATTGATTACCCCTTTCTCTCGTTCCAGATAAGTGATGGCAGCAAAAAGAACATAAGATAAGAGAGTGGAGCTTGTTTTGATGAGTGGAAGGCCAGGCTCTTCCAAACGATCAATTTTCGCCAAATTCAATGTAAGATATTCAGAGAGCTCCAATGACTCAGGGAGCTGTTGGAATAATTATTAAGCGATTCAAAGAAACCGGAGGTGTTCAAGACCGTCCGCATGCATCATATATCATCATGATGTCCAAACATCATGTGTACATATAATCAAAAAGTGCCTGCAAGTTAATGGCCAACAATTCGAACATGTATTGTAAATCAGTGGTGATCTCACATGGTAATCAAATAATAAATAAATAATCTTTACTATCAGAAAGCTTCTTTTTTTTTTACTTTATACGTATGAGCAGCGGAACCCGGCATTGCCCGGTGCAATTCTAATCATTTAATGTTACCTTTCACATAGCTGTAAAGGCTTAGGCACAATAGGGCGAGTTATAAAAAAAAATCCAAATTTTTTTTCTTAAAAATTTCAAAAAGCTTTGTTTTTGGCCTAAAACATTCTGTGACACTTACTATTGAACCTCTGAAAGAGAAAAATGGTGGTTAACCATAATTGTGCCTGAATACAAAACAGACTCTGGAATTATAGGAATATCGTACAAGAAATATCCTTGTGAAAGAGAAAAATGGTGACAGACAGATAAACATCTCTCAGTATAGATCAACCCTGTGTCTCCTGACTTTTCATCACTCTGTACATAAGGTGGTGCCTCCCAAGCAACCACTCTGTTTTTTTGACACCCCGAAGCTGCTTTACAATTTCTGAGGGGCAATTGGTACAAGATATGAAAAATATTTTTTATGGCTTAATGCAAACCAGATCCCGATCATTCACTGCCGCCCGCTATAGAGTTAAATGCACGAGCGATGCTTCCCTTGGATGGGTTGGTTCAAACAGCAAGTGAATAAAGAACTTGCATTTAACAAAAAGAAACTTCAATGTGCTTTCAGTATGGAATTATTTATGGTGCACATCTCGCTTTGCCACCAACTTGATTATCAGTGGATGCATCATCAAAAGCAGAAAACGCATGACTATGGGTATTAGTTACAAACACTAAAAAACAAATCCATCAAAAATCAATCTACATTCCTTATATGTAATAAGGAATGTCGATTAATTAATAAAGTCACTTTTCCTTCTATATAATCAAAGTAGACCGAACCGCCAACTGTGAAATGTAGCGTCAGCAGCTACACATCCACCCGCATTATCAGTACGACTACAATTGGCTTTAACTCTTAGTTGCCGGCATCAAAAATCCTACATAAATGCAGCCATTGGGCCTCGGAGGCCCCACGGATGTATTCGTGTAATGTTTTTTTTTTTTGTTTGTTTTTTTATAGATTTTTTTCTTTCATATCCTTTTCCAATCCAAGTCGATGCTCATGGATGTGAATTTGCTCAGAAAATGTGAATCATTGATCCTGTTAGTTGGAAGAATCCCATACAAGTAATGAATCTTTTTCTTTTTTTTGGAAAAAAAAAATTTTGTTCTTGATTTTTCAACTTTTTTTTTTCTCTAAAAAGTTGAGGCTCATGGAGGAATATTTGTTCAAAAAATATAATTCGCTAATCCCTTTATTTAGAATGTATATGTCCACAACTGTCAACAATCCTACACCTATGCAGCCATTGGGCCCCGGAGGCCCCACGAATGTATTCGTGTAAAGTTTTTTAATTGTCATATTTTTGTCACTGAATTATTTGTAACCAAGTTATAGGAACATATAATGAGGCTCATATCAAGAAAATAATGATATAACATAGTAGTACAACAACATTTATGCGGGGCCTCAAAGGCCCCAGGCCTGCATTTGTGTCGGATTTTCGGGTTATAAGTGAAAAATGATGATTTCCCATGAGCCTGAAAGATTTTTTTTTTAATCTCACTGAATTTTGTGCAACAACATGAAAGTCGGTGAAAATGAGGCTCATTCCAAAAAAAATAATTGTACAGCATAGTTTTTGCAGCAAAAAAAAAATCTTGTGGGCCTCCGAGGCTCAATTACTGCATCAACAACACACAACAACATGCATTTTAAGGCCATGTTCCCTGCTAGAGCGGGGGTTAGCCTTGAGGTCCCCATGACAATCTTCTCCATTTTGCCCTATTTTCTGCATCTCTCCTTGTTAACCCCCTTGCCCGCATTTCTTCTTCCACCATCTTAAGCCAAGTCTTTCTCGGTCTTCCCCGTCCTCTACTTCCTTCTACATTAACTTCCATCACTCTTCTCAACCAGTCACTTTCATCCTTCCTCAATACATGACCAAACCATCTCAACCTGTTCCTCTTCACAGCATCAATCACAGGCAATATTCCCATCATCTTTCGCAATTCATCATTTGTCTTCCTCTCTCTCAACGATACTCCGCACATCCATCGAACCATTCGCATTTCCACCCTTTCCAGCCTTCGTTGCTGCTCTACGTTCATTACCCATGTCTCGCTCCCATAAATCATAACACTTCTCACACATGCAGCATACACCTTTCCCTTCAGCTTCAGCGACACTCTCCTCCTCATCAGCACGCCACTCAGTTCCCGAAACTTCTTCCATGCACATCTCACTCGAGCAACCGTTGCCGAGTCTGATCCACCTTCTCCATTCAGCATGTCTCCGAGGTAGCAAAATGTTTTCACACCTTCCAGCTTCACGCCGTCTCCAAGATCCAACTCAACATTTCCTCCATCTGCAGCTCCCTCTGTGCACACCTTACATTTGAAAGTAGCTGCCACACTGGTTAATGACCCTCTCAGACCACTACATTTTTGATGAACCCACTCAGCACACATTGTACATTGAATGGAGTTCACTCCGACACCCTTCCTACACACAGCACACGGCCACTTCCCAGTTCTTTCCACCTCACCACATGCTTTACCACTTGCCATCACCTTTGTCTTTCCGATATTCACCTTCAGACCTTTTGTCTCCATACATTCCTTCCACTTGTTCATCTTTTCCTTCAGTCCATCCATAATTTCCGCAATCAACACCAGATCATCTGCATACAACAACTCCCACGGTAAACCCTCCTTTACGGTCTGAGCCAGCACCTCCATCACAGCTACAAATAGTAGTGGACTTAGTACCGACCCCTGATGCACTCCCACCTTCACCTCAAACTCACCACTGTTCCCGTCCTTCGTCCTTACAGCTGTGAGTGCTCTTTTGTACATTGCCATCACTACTCTGATCAACCATTCCTCCACTCCTAACTTCCTCAATGCCCATGTCAATACTTTGCGTGGAACCCTATCGAATGCTTTCTCCAGATCAACAAACCCAAAAAACAACTTCTTCCTCTTATCCATGTACTTCTCCTGCAACTGCCTCACAATGAAAAGCGCATCTGTCGTTCCTCTTCCTGGCATAAATCCAAACTGCATTTCGTCGATCTTCACTTTCTTCCTTATCCTCCTCTCCAACACCCTTTCCAATACCTTCATTCCATGCTCCAATAACTTTATCGCTCGGTACGAGCCACACTCCAGAGGGTCAACTTTCCCCTTGTATAGAGGGACGAGGGTACTCAGTTCCCAAGCCACTGGAATGCGGCCTTCTTTCGCCACCAAATTACAGATCTCTGTCATTCTCTTCACACCCCAACTTCCTGCTGCCTTCAACATATCTCCCACAACTCCCGTCGGCCCTCCCGCTTTTCCACTCTTCATTGCTTTTATCGCTTCCTCAACTTCCTTCTCAGTTATCTTCTCTGCCGGTCCTAAAACTGGATTACTCTCTATGTTGCCATCCCATTCATTCTCTGTATTCAACAGCATTTCCATATATCTTTTCCATCTTCCTTTAATTCCATCTGGGTCGACAACGATTTGTCCCACTTCATCCTTCAAGCAACTCACCCCCATCACATCACACCTCTCTTTCGCTATCTGCTTTGCAATCCTGAATACTGCTTTCTGACCCTCTTCCGAATCCAAGCATTCTCCGAACATTTTCCTACATGCCTCCTGCGCCTTTGCTACCTCTTTCTTTGCAGCCTTCCTGGCTGCCTTATAACTTTCATGCTCTGCTGTTTCTGCTCCCGTACCCTTCGCCTTCTGCCACTCTTTGAACTTCTTCCTCTTCTCGTCAATCCTCTTTCCAACCTCAACATCCCACCACCATGTTTCCAAGTGCCTCGGTGGTCCTTTTGTCCATCCACATACCTCACCAACGGCTCCCAACAGACTAGCTTTCATTGACATCCAACCACTTTCAAGCTCAACCACATCATCCTCTACCCTACTCAGCCTCTCTTTTAATGCCTCCCTTACTGTCACCTCTTTCAACCTCCACACCTTCATTCTCGGTTGGTACTTCACCCGCCGAGCTCTCCTCGCACCTTTCACCCTTATGTCGCAGACAACCAAGTGGTGCTGTGAAACAGCCTCCTCCCCCGGGATCACCTTTGTGTCCCGGAGGTGCCCCCTATCTCGCCGACGCACCATCAGGTAGTCAACGGTTGTCGTCGACCCACCTGACGTGTATGTAACAAGCTTATTGTCCTCTTTCTGGAACTGAGTATTACAAATCAACAAATCAGCTCCATCAGCAAATTCCAAAATCCTTTCACCTTCTCCATTTCTCACACCATATCCGTAACCCCCATGAACTCCCTCAAAACCATCCATACTCCTTCCCACATGTCCATTCAGGTCTCCTCCCACCACAACAACTTCCTCATCTTTCACGTTTTCCATCAGCTTCTCTATCGCACACCAGAACTTGTCCTTCTCTTCATCGCTTCGACCAACCTGCGGAGCATATCCCGAGATGACGTTCACCAAGAGCTTTCCAATCATCATTTTCACCATCATCAACCTATCACTCACTCTAGTCACACTCACCACACTGTCTACAAACTCCTCAGAAAACAGGACACCAACACCATTCACGCCCTCCGGGCACCCTTGCCACACAAACTTGTATTTCTGTCCCTGCCTACCCTTTACCATTCTCACACCACTTCCCTTCCATCTCGTCTCTTGCACACAACATATGTCCACTCTTCTTCTGACCAATACTTCCACCACTTCTCCTGATCTCCCTGTCATTGTCCCCACATTCCATGTCCCAAACCTCAGAAACCGATCTCCACTTTGGGCTGCACCCTGCCCATATGTACTTGTGATTGTCATGGTTCTCTTTTTGAGGCAATGTTTTTATGGCCGGATGCCCTTCCTGACGCCAACCCTCTTAGTCGTCTCTTACGACACGCAGGGATACGGTGTACCTATTCTGACCAGGGTACACACTGGGAAACGTTTAAAACATGTAAATTCTGGGGGTGGGGGTGGGGGGGGGGGGGGGGAGGCGTCAGCATCACGGCTGCGGTTTAAACATATTCCAACAATATCCAAACAGAACGATGAAAAAAAAAACAATCCGGGAAAAGTCTCCAAGCGAGAACGTCGATTTGAGAAAGAAGGAGCAGAGGCGGAAGAAAACGAGATACAGGGGGCGGGGCACAAGCCGAGACGAGGAGGAGAGCGAACAAGCACGTGTCCGGGAGGAGAGAAAGAATCAATATAGAATTATTTGTCTAGGGAGGTGAGGTGAGGGGGAGAAAACAAAATAAAAGAAACAAGCAATACAGCGAAGGAAATAGCCCAAACCGACAAAACACCGACGGGGGGAGGGAAGCCCCAAGTCACCAGGCCGCGCACGAGGTACGACTCAGAAAACGATTAACTACACACAAGTTTGCACGAACCACAAACCAACACCAACTAGAAACACACAATAACACGTACACAGCAAAATAACCAGTGGAAATTTGACAAAGACAAGAATGGGAAAACACTCAAACTTCGATGCCGTGGAGAGCTCGAAGCACGCCTCACTCGCCCGAGGAACCGGAAGTCAGTCACCGAGGAACCGGAAGAAATCACTGCATCCAAGGGTTAAAAGCCTTTTTTGTTAATGCCAGCCCCACATTTGTTTAGGAAATCAATCCACGGGTGCATTTCTGTCTCACTAGCCATCACCAGCATGGACTTGACACAGCACCCAATAGTTTCCGCCCCCTGCTGGTTTGGATGATTGCAGCAAATGCTGGTGTGGCACATGGCTTCATGGTCACCATTAGATAGACAGACCTAGACACACATTCCACATCCAAAATGAATCATATTACCAACTGGTCACAAATAAAACATCAGATTATTGCGATTTACGATGAGAAGCTTTTCCCTTACATCGAATACGCAGGACTAACGAGTCACGTATGCCCAAACGAAGTCGTGTGGCAGAATTTGCATGCATGGAAACATTGATGCTGATGGAGGCCGACAGGAAGGTAGGGCATCTCCAAATTGACACCATGAGGCTGGTACTTGGTGGACAATAGCACCGGTAACATACATGATGCAGGCCTTAATTTCCAAGGGATAGTCATTACATCTTCCACACAATTTAAAGATAACACATTTACCATGTTAAATTTTCCACTTCAATTTGCGTCACGGAAGTCAATCTGCGTGTGATGTTAATATTGACTTGCGCAACAGTACTCAAATAACTCGGGACAGATTCATCACAAGCAAAAAGCAAAAACAGAACCTCACACTTCTTTTCTGGTACAACACTACAGTGATGTGGAAACGATCAAGTACAAAAATTGAAGGTCGAAAGACGTCATTCTGTGCAGCATTACTGCCATCACATGACTCACCCGGGGAATACAGGCAGGTCATGTGAACTGTGATGTGGGACTCCAGTCTGAGATGGACTCTAGTCAGATTTGCTCATCCATATTTAAAGAAATCGACGAAGCTCATACCTCAGCACAAGTTAAGGACATTAGCAGACAACGATCAATTACAAGCACAAGTTAAGGACATTAGCAGACAACGGACAAGTCAACATAATCTATTGTATTTGAACCTGTGATCCCAGAATCTTGAGATTAGTGTTCAGATTGGAATTCCAACAACATTGACACATGGTGGGGACTCTACAATAACAGATACTACAGTAAAGGTTGCACATGATAAACTTGATAAAAACAAAAACTGATAGAGTAACCCATTTCTTAACCAACTCTTTTGTGGAGTTGACTGAATGGGTGAAACTTGCTAACTCACAGTGGAAAGGGGGGGAACATTCGACATGAAAGGGGCTGCGGATCGAAGGAGGTGTGGTGGTGTGGGAGTTGGTGGGGGAGGCAAAAATCTGCTGGGGAGACGTCTGATCGAGGTTCGTTACATCGTTGTACTTTACAAGTTTGAAAATAAATTGCTTTAATACACTCTATCACATCGCACGGACAGGAATTGGCAGGACAGACGACGAAAGGTAGCAAACTTTGCTGTGAGATGCCTATTCCAACTTTAATTACAAGCTCGACCGTAAACCGTCATCTTGGTGGTTCACAGGCAGGGAGCTGCATCATTGACGAGCAATCCTCTGCAGGGATACTGATCTGGCTGTCCCATCTGCTGGCATTCACTTGTGCATAAATATCCCAGGGTGCCTTAAAAAAAAAGAAGGATAAACCGGCGTGTGCTGGCACCTCACCATATTCAAACGACTGCTGCGGAAATATGATTCCATGGAGTCGCAAACTGACCGCGCACTATCAAATCTGTCCATAATTTCACCTTTCCGACATCCTCCTCTTTGCAAGAGAATTGGACAGGAAAGAAAGTAGATTTTCATTGGGGGCTAAAGTTGGAACAAAAGGACAGACTTCAAAAGGGAGCATTAATCAGACGTGTCTGGCTACATAAAAGAAGAAAAAGATGGACATAACCAGCTTTCAAATTATATAAAAGATGGGATGGGCTCAAGCAAGATCAATGTTTAAAAAATGAAAAGCCTGCGAGTACTTAAAATACATACTCAGGCGGTTTGTAAGAACGTTTGCCAACAACTGTAAACAGCTCGACGAAGAAGGGGATGAGATTCCAAACGTACAGCAGCAAAATCCATTAATCATCCGACCTGGAAATAACAAACCAGGCTTTTGGAGTAACGCAGGCAAAGCTGGATTAGTCCATTTGATTCCTCGCCCCAATGAAAGCTTTCAATCTACCTCCCACGGCAAGTAATTAGGCCTACACCAACGATGACAAAGAAAGAGCCACTACTGTCGGCTTGCCAAAGGATCTTCGGTGCGACTCCTCAACCGACCGACAGACACACGCACACACACACTTTGAGACCTGGGAGGGCTCCGTTCCACATTCTGGAACCCGCATTTGGAGATAACAACCAACGACACACACTTATTGGTGCCGTATAATGCGCCTAATCTGTCCGCCTCTGCTGACAATGACAACAAACACACCGCTTCAAATCCTTCAAAAACTAAGCCACCTCAAGAGGGCAACACAGTGGTGTGGTGCTGCTGGCAGTATAATGGTCGTGGTTGGGGTAGGGGGATAGGATTGGGAAACTCCACCGGTGAGCTCTTGCGAGGGCATCCCACTTAACCTTATGGCACATGGTAGGAGTTGTTTTGAACCCAGCCCACCTAAACCCCCCGTTTAAATAAAAATAAAGAAATAAAAAGAAACCATTATAGTCTTTTGTATCTACCCCAGGCCAAGTTACCCTCAACCAGATGAGTTTTTTTTATATCTACCCCAGGCCACATTACCCTCAACCAGATGAGTTTTTTTATATATATACCCCAGGCCACGTTACCCTCAACCAGATGAGTTCTTTGTGTCTGCCTCAGGCCACGTTACCTTCAACCAGATGAGTTTTTTCTATATCTACCCCAGGCCATGTTACCCTCAACCAGATGAGTTTTTTATATATCTACCCCAGGCCACATTACCCTCAACCAGATGAGTTTTTTTTATATCTACCCCAGGCCATGTTACCCTCAACCAGATGAGTTCTTTGTGTCTGCCTCAGGCCACGTTACCCTCAACCAGATGAGTTTTTTTTTATATATACCCCAGGCCACGTTACCCTCAACCCGATGAGTTTTTTAAATATATATATATATATACCCCAGGCCACATTACCCTCAACCAGATGAGTTTTTTGTATCTGCCTCAGTCCAAGTTACCCTCAACCAGATAAGTTTTGTTTATATCTACCCCAGGCCACGTTGCCCTCTACCAGATGAGTTTTTTTTATATCTACCCCAGGCCACGTTACCCTCAACCAGATGAGTTTTTTTTATCTGCCTCAGGCCACGTTACCCTCAAACATATGAGTTTTTGTATCTACCCCATGTTATCCTCAAGCAGGCATTGATAATAAACTATCAATTTTGTTCTTTCTTTTTATTATAATACCTCTAAAGTGTACATATTGTTACAGCCCGGGGTTTGGGGTCTACTACGAGGGGGTTAGCCTCTGTTCCCTCCCGAACTAACCGGATCTGAGGCTGCCGCGCACAAATAACTTCATACTTTGGCAGGTTGCGAACCAGCAACTACGAACGCCAATTGGACCATCGTCGCACGATCCTGCACCATGTGACGGTTTCAATCGGGGAACGTACCTTCCCTCCGGGGGTCCACCACTTTAGACGGCCGAACGAAAACCGTTGGTAACCGCCGGAGTAATGCTAATTTTGTTATGGCCAATCTTTAATCTGGGTGCGGGCAATGGTGAACCAACAAAGGAAAAGACTTTCACGGATTCATTTACAAATATTTACAGTGTAATTTTTCAACAGGAAAGGAAAAAGGAGGAGAAGCAGAAACTTAGCTTATTCTACAATCACCATGAATAAACACCACATGGGCCCAGCACACATTCACGAGGTAGGGGGAGGGGAACGAAGAAACATTGGAAACCTGCTAGCACAAAGGGCTACGATGCTCCAGGTGCATCTCCTCGCGACGCCTCCCGTCCCAATGTCACCACCGAGCAGCACAAGCAGGTAATGGCGATCCCAGCACGCACAGGCAGGTGAAGGTCGATCATAAGCATGGACTTGGTCAGGTTAGGTCAATCGTCAGCACGGACTTGGGTAGGTGAGTGTCATGCACACATGCACTGAGAGGGAGTCCGGCAGCCAGCAGAGAACAATGAATACGTGCTGAATGAACCAAGTCCAAAGTGGAGGAGTGCCAATAAAACGTGTTCAGCCACAATGTCCACAATCCAGTAATGCAGAGGCTTGTGCTAGGTCCACAATGTCCAAAAACCAAGAGAGTCAATAATGCAGGCACATGCAAGGTCAACAATGTCCAAAAACCAAGAGAATCAATAATGCAGGCACGTGCTAGGTCAACAATCTAGGCCCAAGAGAGAGAATTGTAGGCACATGCTCGGTCAACAATCTAGGCCCAAGAGAGAGAATTGTAGGCACGTGCTAGGTGAAACCCGGCAGAGAGAGAGTCGTGTAAGCACGAGCTAGGTCAACAATGTCCAAAAATCAAGAGAGCGTTTCATGCACATGTGCTGAGGGGGCAGAGAGAGAGAGAGAGAGAGAGAGAGAGAGAGAGAGAGAGAGAGAGAGAGAGAGAGAGAGAGAGAGAGAGAGAGAGAGAGAAATACAGGCACGTGCTAGGTGAACCCGTCAGAGAGAGAGAGAGAGATAGAGAGAGAGTAATACAGGCACGTGCTAGGTGAACCCATCAGAGAGAGAGAGAGAGAGAGAGAGAGAGAGAAGAATAATGCACAGAGTCCTGTGAGAGAGATTGGTCGAGAGCAGATGCACATGTGCTGAATGAACCCGGCAAAAAGAGGAGAGAGAGAAAAACACGTGTGCAAGGCCTCTTGTCAGGGCCCTGGCAAGGGGTGGGGGGAGGGCTTTCGAGGGTGGCCTGGCTTCCGATTAGTGGAGCCCATCACTCCACCCCCTCAAGCATGCCTGAATTTCCTCAGGCCCTGATTGGTGGTGTCGCGTCGCTTCCCCTGCCCCCACAAACTCTCTCAAATGAACTTTTACCTGGTGCTTGGATGGTGTGCCTTTGAGCCTGTGTGCATTGCTTGGCAAACTATCCCTTGTGAGTGGAGGGCCGGCCTTTCTCTCTCCCCAACGCATAAAGACATACAAACCCGAAATAAAGGGAAGGGGCTAAGATAATGGTCTGCTATGAAATAACTATTTTAAATGGTTGCCATTACTTTTATTGGTTTCCCAAAACTGCAACAATATTATTATATGGTTTTTTTCAGCCAGTGAGGGCATCTCTATGGTGTTTTTGTGTTGCATCACTGAGGAGTTTGGGATTTCATTTGAGTAGAATGTGTAAAAAAAATGGGATATGCCGGGGCATACCCGCACAACTAAGTGAGCTTGATCGAAACAATATCCCACAAATGGAACCATTTGTATTCCTGCTCCCCTCCCCAAACCCCACGAAAGGTAAGCAATCTAGCATCTATCTATAATTCCAGTAATCTCTGTGTGTATGTTTGTATGTTTGTATGTTGAGGGTAGAGAAGGGTGCAATGTTGCGAATATGGAATTTGGCCTCCATATCCGCTTGTAAATATTCCCCTATTTTCCCCAATACTCCCCAACTATCCCCAATCCCCCATTCCCTAGTCCCATTGTCTGTAAACAACAATCAGTAGAGCCGACCTTCCCCTTATTCCCCCATTAAATGTCGTGCCCAGGTCCACCGCACCACACGTAGACAACTTTCGGACATCTTGCTAGTTATTCTTAGTCTATGTCAGTTAAGGCCTCGTTTCCATTAATTATGACTCTTCGTTGCACCAGAATGTGATTATATGGCACCAGTAGTGAATTTAGGACCTTTCCCATACCTCCTCCCATCTTCTTCCCCGTCTACAACAACAGAGGGGCACGGCGCTGCGCGGGGGGGAGTGTGCGTCCTCCCACCGGCTCGGTTAGCCGCCATCGACAATGCGCTCCAGACAACGCGCTCCAGACCATGCGCTCCACGGGGTTACCACAAAGGGGCTCCTTGTCAGCTCCTCGTCAAGGGCGGAGCCGGTAACCCCCCCGCACGCACCCAATGAGAAGCAACGTGCCGATTCCACGAGGCGGAGCTAACGAGCCAAGGGCGTGTCACTCCCCGCCGGATATACGCGGCCCCGCGCCGGATGTGACGTCAGATGCGCCCCCAGCTTGAGACGAAAAGACGCCACCTCGAGCGCTGTGCAACCTTCCGCATCTCTGGACCGGACCGGGTCGATCCTGCCCTGAGCCCAGGTGCACCTGGAGCCATCGCTACCTGCCTATCCTTGCCATCAATCCCCGTGTGAGTCAGCCTTGTCCCGTTTACCTGTCGTTTGTTGGGATTAATATAAGGTTGTGTCTAAGTGCCTATCTTCCTTTGCTGTCCCTCTCGTCCCTGTAATCTGACCTTCCGTAACGAATATAATCTCCTCCGGAGGTCTTGAGAACCGTATCCCTGGTGTCGTCATTTTAATCCCAGCCGTGTGTCTGTTCCTTCATTGACCCAGCATCGCGCGACTAGTCAACGTTCGGGTATAATATCGAGTATAATCTTGTGCAGACGTGGTCATCCCAAAACCGCTCGGTGAATAACATCCAAGCCACGTCTGTAACAATTGGTGTCGAGGAGTGGAATTCGAACCTGGGACTAAATTTATTAGGCCCAAATTTGTAACAAGTAGAATCGATTCGGAGCGCGTTTCCCGCGCGAAATTATAACGGCGAAATTTGAATTTGTTTTACGAAAATAAAAAAAAACCGAATTTTGAAAGTCGCGCTATGGCGGATCAAGACAGCTGGGGTCCGGTAAAGGAGAGTGAGGTAGGGTCGATCCAGGACCAAATTGAGGGACAAGAGGAGAGCGAAGCAGTGAGGGCGGCAGGTTCGCAAAATAGCGCCGTCACGCACGAAGTAGCGGGCGCGCAAAATGGCGCCTCGCAAGAGCGCGTGGTAGCCGAGGCCGCTGTATCAACGGGCTTTAACATGCAGCCGATTGACATGCAGGCCCTCATTGCGCAGTTACAGGCAGCTGTACAGATGAGTATGGAGAGCCAAATTGAGCGATTTTGTGAGCGGTTGGGGAACCGGATGGATGCTCAGGGTGAGCGATTGGAGGACCAAATGGGGGTAATGGGGAACCGGATGGATGCTCAGGGTGAGCAATTGTGGGTAATGAGGGACGAAGCGAGGGGTACCAGTGAGGGATTAGACAATAATTTTAAGGGATTAGACAATAATTTTAAGGGATTAGACATGAAATTTGGGAAATTAGACGATAGATTAGGGGAAATACGGGAGGGGTTAACGGGGGTAGAAAACAGAATGGCCGCTCAAGAGAATCAAATGGAAGGGATGCAAAAAGGGTTAGAGGGGTTAGAAAACACCATGGAAGGCAAATTGAGGGACATGAGGGACCAAGCGGAAAGGGAAGTTAACCAAATGGGGCAGCAGATAGAGGGGGTCAGAATGGGGGTAGAAACCAAACTGGATGCTCACAGGGAGGAAATGGAGCAGATGAGGATGGCATCTGGGCAGGAGATGCAAGTGATGGGAGAGCAGATCAGAAGAGGAGTGAGTGAGGAGGTCGGAGGAGTGCGCGAGGAGGTGAGGCACTGTAAGGAGCACATGGAGAAGGAGGTGAGAAAGGGGACTGTAAAGTTACAAGGGGGGCATAGAGGACCTGACGCAGGAGGTGGAGCAGCTGACGGTGGGACAGACGGAGTTAGTGGAGCAGGTTCAAAGGAACACTGCGGTATTAGGAGGTTTAAAAGCGACACAAAACGACATAAAAAACGACTTGATAGCGACAAAGAGGGAATGTCAGATGGTACGTGAGGGACTGACAACAAGGCTGGACGAGGTGATAGAGGTAATGGAGACGAAGGACCGACAGGTAAGGACGCACATGGAAACGGTCAAGGTAGCCTTGGAGGACGAGCTTGAGGAGACGTACCGGGGAATAAAAGAGGTGAAGCACAAATTAGAAGAAGTGGAAGAAGGGATGAGCGAAATTAAGAAGCGACGGAGAGGGGATAAGAAAGAGATAAAAGAGGAGATAAAAGAATTGGTCCAAAGTCTGTGTTTGGATCGTGATGATGTGCTCATTAACCGGATGAGGGATTCGCAGGTGATGGAGGAGAAGCGAAGAGAAAGAGAACCCGGTGTAAGTGGTGACCAATATGGTCGTGCGTATGATGCGCCAGGGGATTTAAGAAGCTTGGGGGTCGAGATGGACCCGGGTGTTCGTGAGAGGCCACTGGTGAAGTGTGCGACAGGTCTGGTGTGCGAAAAAGGAGGTGTGCGAGAAAGTCCGACTCTGGGGTGTGTGAGGAAAAAGTGCGTGCCAAGGAGTGAGGGTGCTGGCGAGAATGAGTCGGTCGTAGCGCGTGTGCGAGGGGGCACATGGAAGCGCGGTGTGGTGAGTGTTACAGGGGGTGTAACGGGAGAGTGTGCGCGAGAAAGGTGTGTGACGGACAGGTGCATGGGGAAAGAGTGCGCTGTCAAAGGCAAGGAAGAATGCACACCTGTGGTGAGTGTTACAGAGGGTGTAACGGGAGAGTGTGCGCGGGAAAGGTGTGTGATGGACAGGTGCACGAGGAAAGAGTGCGCTGTCAAGAGTAAGGGTGAGTGCGCTGTCAGGAATGGAGGTGAAAGTAGTGAGAGTGACATGGAGCGTGAGTTAGTTGTGACAGGTGAGCGAGGATGTACACCTGGGATGGAAGGATGCACACCTGGAATGGTAGAGCGTGAGTGGGAATGCACGCTGGAGTTGGTGGTGAGGCACGTGGTTGGGTGTGCGAATGAGAGCACACCTGTGATTGTCACAGAGGAGGTGACCGAGGAGGGGGCGCGAAGAGGTGTTTTGGTGAGGTGTGCGACCAACGAATGTGTGCCAAGGTGTTCGGTGGTCAGGTGTGTGACCAAGGCTGTGAGTGGAATGGGTGTACCTGGGTGTGTAAGGAAAGGTACGAGGAGCATGGGCACGGCTGGATGTGTGAGCAAGGAACGGGCTGCGGGATGTAAGCATGCAGGTGAAGCATCGACGTTAGACGGGGTAGAGTTTAGAACGACTTATAGCCGAATCGGGCCCTCGGTGCGTGCTGGGCCTCGCTTTGAACGGCCGCGTCCGTGCTCCACTAGGCGGAGCGGGCGGCCCGATAGAAAGAGTCGTCATGGCGACCACTTTTTGTTGAGGCATTCCAGCAGGTCGAGATCGGGACATTGGATGGCTCCACGCCGAGGTGATGCGTGGGATCTCGGCCCGGGTAAGCCCCCGTCCCTGCACCGAGTGCCGGACGCATCCAGCCGCTGGCACAAAACAACCAGCATCCATTGCTTGGCTTTACGAAGCCGGGCTTTGGACAGGGATTGGCGCACCGAGAGGTATTAGTGAGTCGACTGGGTGATGAGGTTAGTGTTTTGGACCCAAAATTAGAGAAAAACAAAATTTGATGATTGGCAAGGGATTGGCAGTAGTGATTGGCAGATGATGAGTAGTGATTGGCAAATTTTTGATTTGTTGAAATTTGATGTGCAAAATTGGTAGAGAGAGACCCCCGATGTGGTGGGATGGCAAATCCACCATCCCTCACAGACGGGGGGGCAAAGGAGCAATAGCTTATGGGGTGTATGGCAGTGAAAACTAGCTCGGGTGGGTTAGGATATGGTGTGTAGGGATCTAGCGAGGATTGACATTAGGTGACGTTAAGTTTAGTTAGTGACTGATACCTGTAGTAGGGACGCAGGTAGATTAGTGTGGATGATAATGACGAGGGAGCGCAATAGTTTAAAGGGACGACTGGGAAGCGCAAGTTTCAGAAGGGAGTAGTTAGCTGAGATGATGCCGTGTTTGTGAGAATTGAACAGGTGTGATTGCACAGGTGTGCAATTGGACAGGTGTGTGGAGCAGTGTATGAGTAGTGAGTGTGTGGATCAGCGCGAATGCGCTTGGGGAGAGAAGGGTGCAGGTGGCACCAGGTGTGAGAGCACAGGTGTGCAGGTACAGGTGTGTGGAGAGAGTTGGAGTGAGTGGTACGGAGTGGTGTGCATGGTGCGAAGGTGTGAATGGGGGAAGAGTGGACCCCCATCACGGATACCCGGGGCGGGTAGTGTAAGTGTTAGGTAGAGGGTACAGGTAAATTGTGATTGGATATTGGCATCTGTGGTGCGGTTGCAGAATGGTGTTGTGAATGGGTGCATTAGTGTTGTGGAAATGGCTGGGCGTGTAGCCTGTTAGTGTGTGTAGTTGGTTGGGCACTCCACCACTGTGAAGATGTCGGCCAGGTGAGGCCGCAGGTGGGCTCTGGGAGCCGGTAGAGTTGTGGATGGGGCCCGAGGATCCGGAGGATGGACCCGGGTAGCCCAGTGCCAGAGAGGGCACCGAGTGGGGAGAGCGCCAGAGGGCCTTCCCCAGGTAGATAGGTTAGGGTAAGGAACAGGTAAGCTCGGAAGCAACTACAGTGGTGGAGGTGTGCAGGTGGGTAGACCCGCTGGGAGAGGTACACGCCACAGCCCAGAAATTGTACGAGGGCACCGGGAGATGAATCGGGGGAGTGAGACCCCAAATTGAAAAGCACCACAGTTTGGCCAATGGGAATTGGTTTTTAGAACCCATAGTGTAAGAGGGCCAATGGTTTGGCCGGAGAGAGACCCCGGGTAGTGTAAAGTTGTTAAAGTCATTTAGGAGATAGTTAGGATTGATGAACCTGTCGCACCATACGCAGCCACTTACCTGAGGTGATGATGATGACTCCACACCTGTGTTTTCTTGGTTTGTAGCAGGAAATGAGATTGCTGTGGATTTGTGAGACGCATCACGACGTGGATGAGACATTGGGGTGATTCCATCTCTCCCTCCCTAGGAGGGACTGATGATGAATTGGTAATGGCAAATTTTGATGTTGAGTTGGAGATGGCAAATTTTGATGAAAGTTGAAAATAGCAAATTTGATTGGTTAGGAGGGAGAGAAGACGAATTTGGTTTATGGGAGGAACGGGGAAGACAGTAGGGACGTTTGTGGATTTGTAAAGTAGATGTTTATGGGTAGTGTTGTGTTTTGTGGATACAGTAAGGGGTAAGGGAGGGGCCATGTAGGTTACCTGGTGGGGGGGGGGGGGCGTACGGTAGGAAGGTACCTGTCTCACCTGGTTCCCATGTGCCCCCAGTGTGCATCATCTTATATTGCGTGCACTTTTGCGCCCTTACCACCTTACTCACTTGTCTTCTTCTTTTGTCTCCCACCTCCGAGGATCTGGCTTTGGGGTAGAGAGAGAGGAGAGAGCGGTGCTGGCTACGCAGTTGTGGGCCTGCACTTTCGCTGCTTGCTGCTTGGATCGATACACCATACGGACCGCAATGTTTGTGGCCACCCACAATGGACCGCAGTTCTTTTGCGGCCAAGCACCA
The DNA here is from genome assembly GCF_964187855.1 of Myxine glutinosa. Lineage (NCBI taxonomy): Eukaryota > Metazoa > Chordata > Myxini > Myxiniformes > Myxinidae > Myxine > Myxine glutinosa. The sequence goes on along the minus strand of NC_136274.1, from coordinate 60,389,610 downwards.
CCCGTGGAAGGACCTATGGGTCAACGTGGCACCTATGCCAAACAGGTGAACCACTTATAGTTGACACCACTGAAGGCCAAAATACAGAAATGGACGCGGTTGGCGCCTTTCTTTATTTTTGAAAAGAAGTAAGAAGGCCAAGTGCACCACACAAAGGCAAGACCAGCGGCAGAACATCGGCCGGCTGCGACACCACACAATGATTTATAAACACTTTATTGGTGCACCGGATGGTGCTCACTGTGTGATGGGGTGGTGCTTGATGCTTGGAAGGGGTGCTCTGCACGTTATTAAAGGCCGTCGGCCACAGAGCACTCGTGGGTTGGTGTATCGATGCTGGCAAGCGTGCTCTCTCTATGCATAACATCTGCATGTGTTCCTCCAAAAACAGGTCCTGGATCGTAGTGTAAATATCAGCGTAGTCTTGTGTAAATAATGCTCCCTACCGGCTGTATGTTTAGTTTGAGAATTCTTTCCGGATTCGGTTATCCTGTGGGTGTGTTTCTGTGAGGAGAAGGGTGCAACGTCGCAGGGGGACATATTTACTCATTCGTGAATATCTGTAAAACTGTCGCACTCAGGGTAGAGTTAATAGTAGAGGGAACTACATTGCGTGCCACACTAAAGTAGGTAAAAATTTATCGGGTCGGGACGCCCCGAGGGTAGAGAAGGGTGCAATGTTGCGAATATGGAATTTGGCCTCCATATCCGCTTGTAAATATTCCCCTATTTTCCCCAATACTCCCCAACTATCCCCAATCCCCCATTCCCTAGTCCCATTGTCTGTAAACAACAATCAGTAGAGCCGACCTTCCCCTTTTTCCCCCATTAAATGTCGTGCCCAGGTCCACCGCACCACACGTAGACCACTTTCGGACATCTTGCTAGTTATTCTTAGTCTATGTCAGTTAAGGCCTCGTTTCCATTAATTATGACTCTTCGTTGCACCAGAATGTGATTATATGGCACCAGTAGTGAGTTTAGGACCTTTCCCATACCTCCTCCCATCTTCTTCCCCGTCTACAACAACAGAGGGGCACGGCGCTGCGCGGGGGGGAGTGTGCGTCCTCCCACCGGCTCGGTTAGCCGCCATCGACAATGCGCTCCAGACAATGCGCTCCAGACCATGCGCTCCACGGGGTTACCACAAAGGGGCTCCTTGTCAGCTCCTCGTCAAGGGCGGAGCCGGTAACCCCCCCGCACGCACCCAATGAGAAGCAACGTGCCAATTCCACGAGGCGGAGCTAACGAGCCGAGGGCGTGTCACTCCCCGCCGGATATACGCGGCCCCGCGCCGGATGTGACGTCAGATGCGCCCCCAGCTTGAGACGAAAAGACGCCACCTCGAGCGCTGTGCAACCTTCCGCATCTCTGGACCGGACCGGGTCGATCCTGCCCTGAGCCCAGGTGCACCTGGAGCCATCGCTACCTGCCTATCCTTGCCATCAATCCCCGTGTGAGTCAGCCTTGTCCCGTTTACCTGTCGTCTGTTGGGATTAATATAAGGTTGTGTCTAAGTGCCTATCTTCCTTTGCTGTCCCTCTCGTCCCTGTAATCTGACCTTCCGTAACGAATATAATCTCCTCCGGAGGTCTTGAGAACCGTATCCCTGGTGTCGTCATTTTAATCCCAGCCGTGTGTCTGTTCCTTCATTGACCTAGCATCGCGCGACTAGTCAACGTTCGGGTATAATATCGAGTATAATCTTGTGCAGACGTGGTCATCCCAAAACCGCTCGGTGAATAACATCCACGCCACGTCTGTAACAATTAATTGTTATAGATCGCGGTTAGATGTTATAGACCGAGCGGTGGTGTAAGACCGCGACCTAACAAAACTCACCCGATTCACCCAGACTTTGGCCGTATCGCACCCCAGCTGCTCAATGAGGGAAAAGACGAAAACGACGCAATGCAAAGAGGAAAACGAAGGCAAAGAAAGGTTTGGCAATACGACTGAATTTATTGACTATTTACACACATGCAAAAAGAAAGCAGTCACGTTTATTTACAAGCACATAAGACGCAGGTGACACAGGGAAAATACTAGCTTATACAGACTTAATTAACCCATGACAGAACAAACAAAAGACGGACTCACGCGGGGAATTGCAGGAGGTGGATGGCTGGAGGCGAACGCCCGGTGGAGCCAACGCGGAGCTTGGTGGAGCTGAACGCTTGGTGGAGCCAACGCGGAGCTTGGTGGAGCTGAACGCTTGGTGGAGCCAACGCGGAGCTTGGTGGAGCTGAACGCTTGGTGGAGCCAACACGGAGCTTGGTGGAGCTGAACGCTTGGTGGAGCCAACGCGGTGCTTGGTGGAGCTGAACGCTTGGTGGAGCCAACGCGGAGCTTGGGGGATTGGTGTGACGGGTTCTCTCTCCTTCCTTAGTCCCACCCAGTCCAACAACTTCCTCTCTTGCTTCAGGACTCTTTCTCTCTCTTTCTTGGTCCCTCACTCTTTACCACCGACTCCTCACCGCAACCAACGCAACCACTTGACCACCACCTCTACTGACTGACTCTTCACCACTCTGCACTTGACGACCGACTCCCAACCAACTCAGACCAACTCAAAGTCCAACTCCAGGCCTTTCTGTCTTCTGCTCTCCTCTGTAAAAACGCATCTCCTCTTTTGGACACGCCCTGCCTTGGGTTATATAGGCCCCCGCCCCTCAACCTTTGCGACCCTCCCCGATCGCTCTTCCTCCGCCCTCTCTAGCCGAACCCCTGGCTCATGGTTGGTCGAGTGGGGCTGGTTCACTCCTCCCCTCTCTGACGAGGTGGGGAAACGCCTTCCTTCCCCCAACCCTGCCTCGTGGTCAATGGTGGATGAAGGGAAAAAACCGACCAAAATGCGGAAGGCGCTTCAAATTGCAATTGACGGAAAGGGGGGAATGGAAGGGAATCTATCTCTTTCACTGGTGCAATGGAGTATTTCAATTAATGGAAGACACAGCCTTACGCTAATACACATAATAAGGATATAACTGTCAAAAGAAAGGATATCGTGTCCTGCATGTATGTTTTATGGACTAACTACGGAAACGCCCTTTGACCTTTATACAACCACAAACGGAGGGAGGGGGGGGGGGGTGATATTTTACAACAACCTTTTACAACAACATTTTACCACAACAACAAAATAAAAAAACATTCTCATATCCACAACAGTATGTTTGTATGTTTGTCTGTGACCGCTGTTTCTCGACAACCACGGGTCCGATATACTTTAAACTTGCCAGGTATATTGCTGGGGACCCGAGGATGTGCCTTTTCAAGGTTTCATATTAATCGGAGAAGTAGTTACCGAGCTATGGCGATTTCTTTACCAAACTCCGCAAGCCGTTCGCTTTGGACCAAACCATTTCATGTAAATAGAGGGGGGGGATTGTCACCGTACTCGCAAGCCGTTCGCTTTGGACCAAACCATTTCATGTAAATAGAGGGGGGGGATTGTCACCGTACTCGCAAGCCGTTCGCTTTGGCTTTGCGAATGGACCAAACCATTTCATGTAAATAGAGGGGGGGGGGGATTGCCACCGGACCAAACCATTTCATGTAAATAGAGGGGGGGGATATAATTTTAGATATATATATAGTACGGGCATGCCCTAGTGTAATATAATCAGGAGAGTTGCAGGCCCAGTTCGAATTGCAGCGACACCACCAAAAGATGCTCGAGACTATTTTATCACTCCTGATATGCTGCAAAAAATTTCTCATACAAAACCATGAGGACTGGATGACCCCAGGGGTTTGTTCAGTTACTAAGTTTCTTGTAGAGCACTCGCCAAGTGGCTTAAGCACTCAAGGAAACACTCCATTCAAAACCGTTGATAAGGAGTGGTTGGCTTGGCAAGCACTAGCTATCTGCTTGGTAATGCTTCAGTCACATTTGGCTCGGCGGCCGTAGGGTCTAAAAAATCTACGGCCACTAGCAATTATAGGGCGGCCGCAGTATTTCCACGGTCACACAATGTAGCAGTCACATATGTTTTTATTTTTCGGGTAGCCGCACGGGGTATTTAGAAATTGTGGAGACCGAAAACGTGGGGGTGCCGTACGGTCTTTGATTTGATGTCGCACGGTAACCTTAGGGCGTCCCTGCGGCGGCCATAGAAATGTCAAGGCAGACGCAAGGTAGCCTCAAGGTGCCCGCAAGGCGACCGCAGGGGGGCCCTAAGGCGAACGTGCGGCCAGACGGACGGTAACGAGTGGGTATATATACCAGTTCTTTTTCATATGTATAACAGCACGTACAGTTGTCATGGCTACGGCTTGTCGAATTGCTACGGGCAACCTAGAAATGAAAAAAGTTATAACTCCGCGCTATAATTCCACGGCGACCCCTACGGCCTGTAAAAGATAGCCATACGCCCTAGGGCCACCCTGAGGCCACCTCAGAAACTCTGCGGCCGCCGCACGTTTCTGTCAATTTAGGGGGGGTACGGCCGCCGTATCCTAGCCGTAGAGCAAATGTGACTGAGGAGTAACTGAACACACCCTTAGACAAAAAAAAAAAATCAACCTGTTGCAATCCAAGAGCTGAACATATCTCCTGGCTCATGTTGAACGCACTTGGTATGTTCCAGCAAGGGACGTCTTTATCCTACTATATTAAATAAGGCAATTTTCTGTATGTATGTATGTATGTATGTCTGCATGCATGCATATCTGATAATCATAGAAAAACACAGAGCTGGGCCGATGTCCACCAAATTTTACATGTGTGATGTTCGTATCTAGGGTCAGGTCATGGGCACAAAAATAAAATCCCCGCCGACTTACGGTTTTTGTCTGTAAACGTGCCACAGTGCAAGTGGTTTCCGAACCCCTGCTGCAAACAGGGGATTATTAGCCACTGCACAAAATATAATGTTGCCCCACGTCTCCCACCATCCCTACCCCGGGCTACTCCCAAAGGGATCGGGTGTTTCCAGTTAACAAAATATCAGTTCCAATGTATGGAGAAATTATGTCTATGGACCAGTTTATAGACATCAAACAGCTCCTGAGGATTCTACGATGAACGTATGCTAGCACATTCTCTCCTTTTTCTCTCCTTTGCTTCCTTCTTCACTTGCAAGGATGGATCACTTGGCTTTATTACTCTGCATTTTGCAATAACTAAGGTCCCAAATATATACATATTGCAATTACAAGTGAAAACATCACCGTTGATGTCAAAGAAACCTGCAAAATATAAATCGAATATCTTCTGGTGCCGTCTTTCTCACACCTCTTGCACCATCAATGGCAGGTGCATACATGTCATCAGCCTTGAGAACCCGTACAGACATTATTGGGTTTAAATGTTGTGAGGAACGTATGCAGCATGATTTGTGTCTCAGGAATGAATGTTGTGAGGAACGTATGCTGTGTAGCGGTTACCGCTGGATGCACACAATCGCCTTGCACCGGCCAGAACACGGCCAGACGCGCCTCTCCCGGGCATGCCCGGACTCACTGTTCCCGGGCACGCCCGAACCTCCCGGGCACGCCCGGTCTCGTCTTTCCCGGGCTCGCCCAGAGCGTCCGGGCATGCCCGCTATCGCCTTTTCAGGGCTCGCCCAGAGCGTCCGGGCATGCCCGCTCTCGCCTATCCAGTGCTCGTCCAGAGCGCCCGGGCACGCCCAGCCTCGACTTGCCAGGCTGCAGCCAAACACGCCCGGGCAGGTCCAGACTCGCCTTTCCAAGGCTCGCCCTTGACACCCGGGCATGCCCGGTATAGCCTTTGCCGGGCAAACTTCCCGACATAAATGTGTATATATATTGCTGCCAGATAAACGGGCTTGTTAGAATACCTGAGCTGTTTTGTTTCAATAAAGCAACTCGGACGAATTCCGTCTTTGGTCGCGTCAATTCTTTTGACTCGCATTGGAGCGCAGTTCCTTCATTGGTGACCTACCGACATGGATACGCAAGTGACGCTTAAACTGCCTACCTTCTGGGAGGCTCACGCGGCTGTTTGGTTCGCTCAGGCGGACTCTCAGTTCGCCCTGCGAGGCATCACCGCGGACGACACCCGCTTCCACCATGTTGTGGCGGCACTCGGTTCCGCCACCGCGGCCCGTGCCTTGAGCCTCCTCGAGCACCCGCCGGCTGCTGACAAATACGACGCGCTGAAGACACTCCTCCTCGACGCTTTCGCCCTCTCACCGGCAGCACGCGCACGGCGCCTGCTCGCTCTACCCGAGCTCGGCGACACGCGCCCGTCCGAGCGCATAGACTATATGCTCTCGTTGCTCGGTGAGCACTCTCCGGATTTTCTGTTCCGTGAGCTGTTCCTTCGCCAGCTGCCTCACCCGGTACGCCTCGCCCTGGCTGGCATGTTGATCACGGATTCCCGCACCCTCACCAGGGAAGCCGATAAGATCTCCTCGGCGGGCCAGCACATCGGCGCGGTTACCTGGAGCACGCCGCCGTCCGAGGCGACGCCCACGATGCCCGAGCGCCCTGCGCGGTTGGAGGCCGAACTGCCGGTGCAACTGGCGGCCGCCACGCCGCACCGCCCGCTTCCGACACGACGGCCGGGGCCTCCACCTGACCGGGCGTGGTGTTATTACCACGCCAGGTTCAGACACAAGGCTCGGACGTGCCGGCCCCCGTGCACTTTCGGCAGGTCAGGAAACGGCCGGGCCGGCGTTCATTCCCAGCCATGAGTGCCGGCCACTCGGGCAACTTGCTTTTTATTCGGGACAAAGCGTCTGGGCGGCGTTTCCTGTGTGACACCGGCGCCCAACTGAGCGTCATACCCGCCTCCGAGCAGGACAGGCGGGACGCCGTTTGCGGCCCCTCTTTGGTCGCTGCTAATGGCTCGGCCATACGCACTTTCGGCCCACGCGTCGTCACCCTCTGCTTCGGCAGCCAGCGTTTTCAATGGACTTTTGTTACCGCCAGCGTCCCCGTGGCTTTGCTGGGCGCCGACTTCCTCTGCGCGCACGGGCTGCTGGTCGACGTCAAACGACGTCGCCTTGTCCACGCCGAGACCTTCAGCTCCCTGGCGTGCACAATGAGCAGCTCCGCGCCGACCGAACTGGCGTGTGCCCTCCTGGCAGCGAACGAGTTCGCTCGCCTGCTCGCGGAATTCCCGGCCCTCACGCAGCCGACGTTTTCGGCCGTCGCGATGCGGCATGGGATCGAGCACCACATACCCACTATGGGCCCGCTGGTCTACGCCAGGGCCCGCCGCGTCGACCCGGCCAAGCTCGCCGTGGCGAAGGCCGAGTTCGACGCGTTGGAGCACCTCGGCATCATGCGGCGCTCCGATAGCGCGTGGGCCTCGCCACTGCACATCGTGCCAAATCCGGGGGGTGGATGGCGCCCGTATGGTGACTACCGCCGTCTCAACGACGCTACCACCCCCGACAGGTACCCGATCCCGCATATTCAGGACTTTTCCGCCCGTTTGGCGGGACGGGTCATCTTTTCGAAAATTGACCTGATACGGGGCTACCACCAGGTACCTGTCCGGGCGGCCGACGTCCCGAAGACGGCCGTCATCACGCCGTTCGGCCTGTTCGAATTTTTGCGGATGCCGTTTGGCCTCAAGAATGCGGCCCAGGCGTTCCAGCGCTTGATGGACTGCGTGTTGCGCGACCTGACGTTTCTTTTCGTCTATCTGGACGATATCCTCGTCGCCAGCACGTCCCGCGCCGAGCACCTCCTCCACCTCCGAACACTGTTCGGTCGCCTCAGCGAGCACGGCTTAATTGTCAACCCGGTCAAATGCCACTTCGGCGCGACGACCGTTGACTTTTTGGGCCACCGCATCACCAAGACCGGGGCCGTGCCGCTGCCGACCAAGGTCGAGGCCATCACCACGTTCCCGCGTCCCCGTTCCATCAAGGCCCTCCAAATGTTCCTCGGCATGGTGAATTTTTATCACCGATTCGTGCCCCGCGCTGCTCAGGTCATGCGGCCCCTTTACGAGGCCCTCCAGGGCAAGCTGGCCAAGCATGACATTGTTTGGTCCGCGGCCATGGACGCGGCCTTCGCCAGCGCCAAACGGGCCCTCACCGACACAACGCTGCTGGCTCACCCGGTGCTCAACGCGCCCATCACCCTCACTACGGACGCCTCCAACTACGCGGTGGGCGCCGTCCATGAGCAATGGGTGGACGGGGTTTGGCAGCCACTCGCTTTTTTCAGCCGGCAACTCCGGCCGAACGAGTTAAACTACAGCACGTTCGACCGCGAGCTGCTCGGGCTATTCCTGGCCGTTCGCCATTTCCGACACCTCCTGCAGGGCCGCCCGTTCACGGCTTTCGTCGACCACAAGCCGTTGGTCTACGCAATGGCTAAGGTCACGGAGCCATGGTCGGCCCGCCAGCAGCGCCACCTCTCCGCCGTGTCGGAGTTCACCACGGATATCCGGCATGTCGCCGGCAAAGACAACGCCGTGGCCGACTGTCTTTCTCGGGCCAACGCGAACGCGGTCGACCTCGGCGTGGACTTCGCGCTCATGGCGGCCGACCAGACCACCGACGCCTCGGTGCAGGCACTCCGTGCGGCGGACACGGGCCTCCGACTGGCCGACATTCCCTTCGCGGGCACCGTCCTGCTCTGCGACGTCTCCCAGGGCCAGCCTCGCCCCATCGTGCCCGTTTCCTGGCAGCGCCGCATCTTCGCCTCCATCCACGGCCTTTCTCACCCGGGCCGGAAAGCTTCTCGGAAGCTGGTGTCGGCGCGTTTCGTCTGGCATGGCCTTCGACGAAACATCCGCGACTGGGCCAACGCCTGCACGGCCTGCCAGCGGGTCAAGGTCCACCGCCACACCCAGGCCCCGCTGGCACCTTTCGCCGTGCCTGAACGGCATTTCGACCACGTCCACGTGGACGTGGACCTGGTGGGTCCCCTGCCCCCCTCGCGGGGGTTCACCCACCTGCTCACCATGGTGGACAGGACCACCAGGTGGCCGGAGGCCGTGCCCCTCACCTCCACCACCACCGCCGACGTGGCGCAGGCGTTCATCGCCACCTGGGTCGCGTGCTTCGGCGCACCAGCGGACATCTCGTCCGACCACGGCCCACAGTTCATGTCTGAGCTTTGGGGCGCGGTCGCCCGTTCGTTGGGGGTCACGCTGCACCGCACCACGGCCTACCACCCCCAAGCCAACGGGTTGTGCGAGCGGTTTCACCGCTCCATGAAGGCCGCACTCATGGCCGGCCTTCAGGACGACGGTTGGGCCGACCGGCTGCCGTGGGTCCTTTTGGGCCTTCGCACGGCCCCCAAGGAAGACCTCCAGGCGTCCGCCGCCGAGCTCGTCTACGGCCAGCCGCTCCGCGTCCCGGGCGAATTCGTGCCCGACGCTACCAGTCCCTGGTCCGCCGCTCGCCAGCGCTCGGACCTCCAGGAGGCCGCCCGACGATTTGCCCCCATGCCGACGTCCCGCCACGGTGGCCCCCAGTCCTACGTCCCCCCGGCGCTTCGCACAGCGGAGTACGTCTTTGTGCATCATGACGCGCACCGGGGGCCACTCCGGCCGCCGTACGACGGGCCCTTCCGGGTCCTGCGACGGGGCGACAAGCCTTTCATCGTCGACTTCGGCGGCCGGCCGGACCGAATTTCTGTGGACCGCCTCAAACCGGCGCACATGGACGTCGACCGACCACCACAGTTGGCCCTTCCTCCGCGGCGAGGCCGCCCCCCGTCCACAGTTCCCCCCACTCGACCACCCACCACCACGTCGGACCCCTCCCCACGACCCTCCAGGGGTCGCTTCGGCCGGGTCATCCGGACCCCCCTTAAATTGACCCTGCCGGTGCAGGTCGATTCTGGAGGGGCGTGTGTAGCGGTTACTGCTGGATGCACACAATCGCCTTGCACGGGCCAGAACACAGCCAGACGCGCCTCTCCCGGGCATGCCCGGACTCACTGTTCCCGGGCACGCCCGAACCTCCCGGGCATGCCCGGTCTCGTCTTTCCCGGGCATGCCCGCTCTCGCCTTTCCAGGGCTCGCCCAGAGCGTCCGGGCATGCCCGCTCTCGCCTTTCCAGTGCTCGTCCAGAGCGCCCGGGCACGCCAAGCCTGGACTTGCCAGGCCGCAGCCAAACACGCCCGGGCAGGTCCAGACTCGCCTTTCCAAGGCTCGCCCTTGACACCCGGGCATGCCCGGTATACCCTTTGCCGGGCAAACTTCCCGACATAAATGTGTATATATATTGCTGCCCGATAAACGGGCTTGTTAGAATACCTGAGCTGTTTTGTTTCAATAAAGCAACTCGGACGAATTCCGTCTTTGGTCGCGTCAATTCTTTCGACTCGCGTTGGAGCGCAGTTCCTTCAGCAGCATGATTTGTGTCTCAGGAATGAATGTTGTGAGGAACGTATGCAGCATGATTTGTGGCTCAGGAATGAATGTTGTGAGGAACGTATGCAGCATGATTTGTGGCTCAGGAATGAATGTTGTGAGGAACGTATGCAGCATGATTTGTGGCTCAGGAATGAATGTTGTGAGGAACGTATGCAGCATGATTTGTGGCTCAGGGATGAATGTTGTGAGGAACGTATTGTAACGTATTATTCTGACTTGTATTTGCATTGTTGTTGTGGTTTATCGGACGCGCTTATTCGTCAGACACGAGTGAATCATCACCGCGTCAATAAACGCGCTTTCCGCTTCCGGCACGATGGAGTCTGCTTGAGTTCGTTACATGGTGTCAGAAGTTCGTTGATATTCACGCCATAAGCCGCCATTCGTCTCCATAAATATGGCATCTCCGAACTTTGATCATCCCTCGATCGACTGGGAGAGTCTGGATCTCTACCAGGAGTTTTGCCGGTTCAGAAATCACGTCAGTTTTGTCTTGTCAGGGCCGCTCGCAGACATAACGAAGCCTCGTCAAGCAGGATGGCTCGGGACGTGGATCGGCGAACAAGGTCGTCAAATCTACCAAACTCTATCTTGGGAGGAAGGAGAGAAAGACGACCCGCAGGAAGTGCTGAACAAATTCCAGAACTATGTGCAGCCCAGAAAGAACAAAAGAGTTGCCAGACACCGACTGAAACAAAGGCGCCAGCGGAGTGGTGAGTCTTTTGATCATTTCATAAAAGATCTGAAGATAATTCTCATGGATTGCGATTACCAAGACCCAGACGACATAATCGTCGATTGCATCATTGATGGCAGCCATGATAAGAGGGTCCAAGAGAAATTACTCGATAGGGGTGAGGAGCTCTCACTAGCTAAAGCTATAGAAATTGGCCAACAGCTAGAGCTCTCGCAGAAACATATGAGAATAGTCCGAGATGAAGATGCTCTCATCTCAGCCCTCAGATCTGAAAACGAACGAACTCAGCACCAGACTCAACGTTGTAAGAGCAAGCCTGATAGGCATACACAAGCCACCGAGCTGTTCAAAGCTGAGAATCGGTTTCGGAATGACGGTCCCTGCAGCAAATGTGGCCAGTCAGTGCACAGGCAAGCCAAGTGTCCAGCAATTAATTCTAGCTGCTCCTACTGCAAGAAGCCTGGTCACTGGTTTGCGGCGTGTCGGAAGAGACTGCGCGACCTAAAGTCCCTTGATGAGGAGACCAGTCTAGATCATGTAGATCTTCCTCAAGAACTCGTCAAGGAATCTGAAATTTTAAGGATCTCTGCTCTACAACCAAGCATCAATACGGCTACTCATGACAAGTGGGCACAGACCGTCACGTTGCTGGGTCAGCCGACTCGGTTCCGGATTGACACGGGTGCAAGGTGCAACACACTAACACTCAATGACTACCAGTTAGTCCAGCACCTCGCAGGCGATCTACAATCGTCGCATAAAGTTCTTAAAACATACTCGAACCATACTATCCATCCTGTCGGTACCGTGACACTCCCTCTCTCTCACAAAAACAAGACCGTTAGAGCCAGTTTTGAGGTCATTGACCTCGATCAGGAGAATGTAATGTCAGGCGCTACCTCGGAAGCCCTAGGCCTCATTGTCAAGCTCGATAAGTTGTCTCTTGTTCAGCCTCTAGTCAATGTGTCTCAGGAAGCAGTAATCTCTGAGTTTCCAGAAGTTGCCAAGACAACTGGAACTCTTCCCGGAACTTATCGGATCAAGCTTGTAGAAGGGTCACAGGGAGTAGTTCACGCTCCTCGCAGACAGCCTGCAGCATTGAGAGAGCAAATAGTTGACAAGCTACAAGAGATGGTCACCGAAGGTCACATCGCGAAGGTAGAACGACCGACTGAGTGGGTGAGTTCCATGGTAGTAGCTCTTCGCAACGGCAAAGTCCGCATCTGTATAGACCCCAAAGACTTAAACAAGTGCACAAAACGTGAGCACTACCCAATGAGAACTGTTCAGGAAGTTTTAGCTCAAATCCCTGGAGCCAAAGTATTTTCTGTGCTTGACGCCCGCAGTGGGTTCATGCAAATTCGCCTTGACGAGCCTTCTTCATTCTTGACCACGTTCAATACACCTGTAGGGAGATACCGCTGGCTGCGTCTCCCTTATGGATTGAGGTGCTCGCCGGAGATATTCCAGCGAATCATGGACCAGATGCTAGAAGGGATAGAATGGGCAACAGCGGTAATGGATGACATTTTAGTTGCTGGTCGTGACATCACCCACCACGACTGTGTACTGAAGCGAGTTATGCAACGAGCTACAAGTTATAACCTGCAACTAAACTTCCGAAAATGCCTCATCCGGCGAACCTCAGTCCCTTATGTAGGCCACCTGCTTACTGCAGAAGGAGTGCTACCAGATCCATTCAAGACGAAGGCAGTTGAGAAAATGCCACGTCCAACAGACAAACAAGGCGTCAAGCGTTTCCTTGGATTCGTTCAGTATTTAGGGAAGTTTATCCCCAACCTAAGTGACACAAGCAAGCCTCTCCGTGATCTCTGCAAGGCGGACGTGGAGTTCTCCTGGCAGTCAGCTCAGGAGCTGTCCTTCAAGAAGCTGAAGCAAGCATGTATTTCGGCCCCGGTCCTTCAGTACTACGATGTAAGTCAGCCAGTTGAAATACAAGCCGATGCCAGCCAAAACGCTGTAGGAGCCTGTTTGCTCCAGAATGGCAACCCTATAGCGTTCACATCACGCAGTATGACCGATACTGAGTGTCGCTACGCTATGATTGAGAAGGAAATGCTCTCAATCGTCCATGCAACAGAAGCATTTCACTACTATATCTTTGGAAAATCAGTAGTGGTATATAATGACCATAAACCCCTTGAGGAAATCTTCAAGAAGCCTCTCCTATCTTCTCCCATGCGTTTACAGCGTATGTTGCTCAAGCTTCAACGGTATGACTTGGAGGTTAACTACTGCCGTGGTTCTGAGATGGTGCTCCCCGACACATTGTCCCGTGCACCTCTACCGGACACCGACTCAGAAGCTGGGAAAGACCTTGAGCCTGTGAACATGTTCCAGTTCCTTGCGATCACGAGTGGGAAATACCTCGAAATCCAGGAAGCTACTCTGAGTCAAATGAGCCTTCTCTGCGGTGTCATTGCAAGTGGATGGCCTGACTCCCGAAAGGAAGTCCCAGCACAGGTCCGTCCGTACTTTGACTCCAGAACGCAATTGGCAGTCTCAGACAGTGTTGTCTACAAAGGCATGCGCCTTGTCATCCCGCCAAGCCTCAGACCCAGAATGCTGAGCTTGATTCATGAATCGCACCTCGGAGTGAACAAGTGTAAGCAGCGTGCTCGCGAGGTCATGTATTGGCCCTCAATGAACTCTGACATCGAAGAAACTGTACGGAATTGTTGCAAGTGTGCAGAGTATCAAAGCGCTCAGCAACGGGAGCCTCTCTTGCCGACTTACACGCCTGATCTTCCATTCATCGAAGTTGGAAGCGACGTTTTTGACTTCGAATCAAAGCAGTATTTGCTCACGGTCGATTATTACTCCAAGTTTGTGGAGGTGGATTGCCTCAAGGACATTACAGCTCGCTCTGTAATCGAAGCTCTCAAGCAGCAGTTTTGTCGACATGGTATTCCAGAGAAGCTGCGAAGCGATTCCGGAAGTCAGTACACGTCAGAGGAATTTTCTCAGTTTTGCAAAGAATATGGCATAACTCACGACATTGTGTCCCCCAAGCACCAACGTGCCAATGGAGAGGCAGAAAGAGCGATCCAGACAGTGAAAAGGCTCTGGAAGAAGTCAGCAGATAAGTACTTAGCCCTGCTAGACTACCGCACCACTCCACTTGAAGGAATAAACTTGTCCCCGGCTCAGCTCCTAATGGGAAGACGCCCCAGAAACACACTGCCTTGCAACCGCACTCTTCTCATGCCTGCGCGGTATGACCATCACCTTGTGAGATCACGCCTTGACACACAGAAGGAGAAACAAAAATACTATCATGACAAGCCATCTATGTCAGATTTGCCACCGCTCCAGCCGGGAGACAGTGTTAGGATGTTGCCAAACCCGGAAGCCAGGCATTGGATTCCGGCTGTAGTTGAGGCGCGCCACAACAGCCCCCGGTCATATTTGCTGAGGACCCCAAACAATGTGTACTGGCGTAACAGGCTCCATCTCCGCAGAGTGCCTCATTCAGCCAATGTTGGCCCGGTGGGAAGTCAGCCACTCTCTCGCTTTTACTCTTCCCAGGACATGAGGGACTTCCCTGATCCCACCACTCAACAGGACACCCCAGTGGGGAACTGCTGCAAGTCCCCAAGTCCAAGTGAGCAAGCATCTGAATCCCAAAGTCTCCCAACAGTGTCATCGCCTCGAGCCACTGCATCTCCCAGAAATACCAAGTTCATCACAAGGAGCGGCAGAGCGGTTAACCCTCCCAGACGTCTGGATCTTTAAATTTAAATCAATTGATTCACGTGATCTGAATGTGATGCTGTTTGTTAATTAATTCAGTGTAAGTTTTACTTTATAGAGTTATTTGCTTTGCTGGTTTCCTTTAAAGTGGCTTCCTTGAAAGAAAGGAGGATGTAACGTATTATTCTGACTTGTATTTGCATTGTTGTTGTGGTTTATCGGACGCGCTTATTCGTCAGACACGAGTGAATCATCACCGCGTCAATAAACGCGCTTTCCGCTTCCGGCACGATGGAGTCTGCTTGAGTTCGTTACACGTATGCAGCATGATTTGTGGATCAGGAATGAATGTTGTGAGGAACGTATGCAGCATGATTTGTGGCTCAGGGATGAATGTTGTGAGGAACGTATGCAGCATGATTTGTGGCTCAGGGATGAATGTTGTGAGGAACGTATGCAGCATGATTTGTGGCTCAGGAATGAATGTTGTGAGGAACGTATGCAGCATGATTTGTGGCTCAGGAATGAATGTTGTGAGGAACGTATGCAGCATGATTTGTGGCTCAGGGATGAATGTTGTGAGGAACGTATGCAGCATGCTTTGTGGCTCAGGAATGAATGTTGTGAGGAACGTATGCAGCATGATTTGTGGCTCAGGAATGAATGTTGTGAGGAACGTATGCAGCATGATTTGTGGCTCAGGAATGAATGACAAATAACAACTTTCTTTCTAAATGTTCCTTTGTTCGTTTTAGAAAAATTCTAGTTTGGAATTCTAGTCCCTTTTTCTGAGTTCAGATGCTTTTCTTAGCTTCGTGAAATCCTTTCCAATAGATAAATTTACCACACCGGATCTGTTTTGTCTGAGGGACGTCGTTTGTTCCCTCTACTGTTTAATATCTCATCGTGGATCTGTTCCTGTGTCTTCTTGTTTATACTACTTGGTCCTGTCATATCAACTCAGATTGCGTTTGGCTCGGCCATGTGAGACCAAGCAAACGCATGCTCTCCTTTTTCTCTCCTTTGCTTCCTTCTTCCTTCAAGCTCATCTTCGCCTTCCCTCGATTGAACCTTTCTTCTCAAGAAATGAAAAGAAAAAAAAAACACTCCTTACTTTTTTGATTCTTTATCATCCATTATCAATCCCTTACCTTATCTTATATTAAAATAACAAAAATCGACTGTTAAGAGGATCATCAAATGTGAAAAGGTTGGAGCCAATAGGTGTCACTGGTCTTGTGAATGTGATTGTACATATATAGACCTGAGGCCTTAGGTTTCAGGCCTCTGATGTTAGCTTATGGGCCAGTACAGTTGCATCTATCCGAGCTATATACAACCACGAAATTTTATTCTATATGCACATAAGCAGTGGGCATGTGTTTGCTTTATGTACGTAACCCGGGTTATTTTTTTTATGTATTTCAGGAGCGATCGAGGCAGCGGTCTGTTGCCAATACACTGTCCAAATAAATGGATGAGTAATTTGAATAATAAATGAAGGTTTTTGTATGTAATTTTGGATTTATCCTGAGTTTGCAAGGCTGAATAGTGTAATACACAAGAGTAGCTGTCATCATCAACAAACGACTACTGCAGGCAACAATTTCAGCATGACACAAAACGGTGCTAATTCCCAGCCCACTGGTAAGTCCTTCCATTTGTTTGGCATTGATATCAATTCCCAGTGCAGCTAGAATTAGGCATGACAATAAATAAAGCTCAGGTTCAAACTTTGAAATATTTGGAGTGTACCTCAGTGATGCATTTTGCACACATGTTTTGCATGTTGCAAACATTTTGCATGTTGTTACTTCCGGCATTCGCCATCCACAAAATATTTGGTTCGCAGTAGCTACAGATTCATTCAACTAAACCAAAAACGTTGTATATACGAGAATTGCTTTGAATTTTTTGTTGAAATAATTTTTGTTTTTGGCATAAAAATGATTGTTTTTTAAAATCATTTTGCAGGCATTGCTGCAACCAGCAGTCTAGTACACATAAATGAATACAGTACTGTACACACATACACAAGTACAGTGCATACAGTACATACATCCTACAATCACTGCAATTGAGACAACAAATAAAAATTCCAACAACTATATTCATGACAAACAAGTGTTACATATTTATGTGAATGAATGTGAATTACCATGCAGGTCTTTGCTTCCGGGTGTAGTATATTAAGTTGTTGGGTAGTTGTTGTGGTTGGAGGGTCAGGAGCCCTTCTGAAAGAGTGGCAGGAAACGGAAGTGGCCGGAAACGGAAGTGACCAGAAACGGAGGAGAAAAGACACGAGGGAAAGGGAGGCTTCTTCTTCCTCGCCCCGCGACGACGAGAAGGTGGAATCGACCTTACGCTGCGCGGAAAACGCGCCGTTGCGAAACGTCTGGCGAGAGGAGTTACCTGGGCGGTAAATACCTTTGGACACGTCCAGTCACTGTGAGTTCGTGCACGAAACCAAGCGTCCGGGACAGTTTGCCCCGTCTACAAAGACGCGTACGGGTCCGCACGTTGGGCCTCGCTCGCGTCGGAAGCCGCGCTGGGTTTTGCCCCGTCTACAAAGACGCGTACGGGTCCGCACGTTGGGCCTCGCTCGCGTCGGAAGCCGCGCTGGGTTTTTGCCCATCTACAAGGACGCGTAAGAGTCGCACTTGGGGCCTCGCGCACGTTGGACGCCGCGCTGGGTTTGCCCCGTGGCTTGGCAAGGAGGTGCGCTGCAGCCGCGGCCCCAGTCCGAGACGGCACGTTTAGAGCACGTCCGCCCGGGGCTCGTTCAACCGCCCGTGTGCGGAGAGGAGAGACATTGACCACGGAGGGAGTCAGGAGTGGGGCTCACGTGAGGAATGTATAAGATTAAGATGGCCATCTTAGAGTTTGTGTAGATGAGTTCACATGGTTGTAATATTGATTGTGCATTGTTGATGGTTGTTGATTGCTCAGTGAATATATTATTGATTATTCCGGATCCTTGGTGTGGGGTTTCTTCTTGACCGGAATTCATATTGATTGCGTTACGAAAGCGTATAAACCATATATCTTTCTGGCGGGGTCCCTCCCACGGTCCGGGGGTCACCAAGACCAGGTAGTTACCGGGAGGACCACGTAACAGAATTGGGGGCTCGTCCAAATTACGATTTGCGGTTTCGCAATTGGGTCTACGTCCGGGATCTAAAAGTGTATAAAATAATAAAATAATAATATTTTTGGTAATTAAAATTTATTAATTAATTATTAATTGGTAATATTTTTTTTTGAGAAATTGGGGAAAGTCTTGGGGTGAAGGTTAACAGGTGTTAACGATAGGCACCATGGCGTTTGTGGCACAGAACTTTGGGGTAACCCCGAGTGAGGCACAGTTCCGAGCGTTGCTAAAGTCGGATCTCTTGAAATTGGCCAAACATTTTAACTTGGAGGTCCGAACTAATTTGAGGAAGGCAGAGTTGCAGGCCACGGTGATACAATCTATGGTGGGATTAGGAACATGGGACGAGTTAGCCTGGGAGTGGCTACCCGAAGAACCAGAAGACGTGGAGCTCCGGAAACTGGAGTTGCAATTACGGAGCCAGGAACGGATCAAAGAAGAAGAAAGGAAAGCAGAAGAGAGAAGAGAAGAGAAGCAAGCAGAGGAAAGGAGAGTGGAACGAGAACTCCAGGAAAGGTTAAAAGAAGAAGAAAGGAAAGCAGAAGAGAGGAGAGAAGAGAAACAAGCAGAGGAAAGGAGAGTGGAACGAGAACTCCAGGAAAGGTTAGCAGAAGAAGAAAGGAAAGCAGAAAAGGAAAGAGCAGAAGAAGAAAGGAAAGCAGAAAAGGAAAGAGCAGAAGAAGAAAGGAAAGCAGAAAAGGAAAGAGCAGAAGAAGAAAGGAAAGCAGAAAAGGAAAGAGCAGAAGAAGAAAGGAAAGCAGAAAAGGAAAGAGCAGAAGAAGAAAGGAAAGCAGAGGAGAGGAGAGAAGAGAAACAAGCAGAGGAAAGGAGAGTGGAAAGAGAACTCCAGGAAAGAAGAGAAAAGGAACAAGCAGAGGAAAGGAGAGCTGCAAGGGACCTCGAAGCAGAGGAGAGAAAAGCGGAAAGGGAATTAAAGGAACGTGACATGGAGCTTCAGCAAGAAATCAAAGTCAAGG
Organism: Myxine glutinosa; assembly: GCF_964187855.1. Classification (NCBI taxonomy): domain Eukaryota; kingdom Metazoa; phylum Chordata; class Myxini; order Myxiniformes; family Myxinidae; genus Myxine; species Myxine glutinosa. The sequence goes on along the minus strand of NC_136274.1, from coordinate 60,370,756 downwards.
AGCTGGAGTTAATGAGAGAACGGGGAGAGGCACCACCCTTGCTGACGGGGTCGACACCTCACCAGAAAACCTGGGATGTGGGCAGACATGTGAGGCTGGTTCCACCGTTCAGTGAAAAGGAAGTCGCGAAATTCTTCCCACACTTTGAGAAAGTGGCTCGACAATTAAACTGGCCGGAGGAGGCCTGGACCATACTCGTACAAAGTGTGCTGGTGGGGAAAGCTCAGGAAATTTATTCGGCGCTACCAATGGACCAATGTGCAGATTATGAGGTACTGAAGAAGCACATCCTCAAGGCCTATGAGTTGGTTCCGGAAGCTTACAGGCAAAAATTCAGGAATGCCAGGAAGAGGGAGAGTGAGACCCATGTGGAGTTTGCCAGAGTGAAAGAAAACATGTTTGATCGGTGGTGTGAGTCAAAAGGAGTCGGGAAAGACTTCGAGACATTGCGGGACTTGATCCTGGTGGAGGAATTCCAGCAGTGTGTCCACGAGGACATCAAAGTGTACCTGCAGGAAAAGAAGGTACCAAAGTTGTGGGACGCAGCCACCATGGCAGATGATTATGCCTTAACCCACCGAATAGGGGTCCACGAACCTAACTCCTCGCCTAGATCTCCGCAGGGGAGGTGGGGAACAGCAGGTGCGGAGAACGACCATACATGGCGGCGGCCTCGAGATGATTATGGGGACAACTATGATACCCCACCGGTTCGAAATCAGAGGGATGCGGGCCCAAGACAAACTTATAGTTCGGGGGGCCCGAGGCAGACCCCGAGTTTTTCCTCCGGGCCTACTTGCGCGTTTTGCAAAAAACCTGGACACTTGATGTCCAGTTGTTACCTCATGAAAAGGGACAACCCAGAGCGGAGTCCGACTAGTACAACTCCGAATGCGATGGCTAGCGTAAGAAATCGCCATCAAGAGGGTTACCAACCATTTGTTTCCGAGGGGTTTGTGTCACTGGATGGAGCCTCGACTAACCGGAGACCGGTTAGGATATTGAGAGACACAGGGGCCCATCAATCTTTAATGCTTGAAGGCATTTTGCCATGGTCCGAGGAGACGGCAACGGGGGATAGTGTTCGTTTACAGGGGATCGGGGGCGGTGTTAGTGCTCCCCTTCAGGTCATCCAGTTGGAGTCCGATTTGGTGTCAGGACCGGTCACCGTCGGTTTACAAGCCACGTTTCCTGTAGAGGGTGTATCTGTGGTTCTCGGGAATGATTTGGCCGGGGGTCAAGTTTATGGTAACCTGAGGGTTGAGAAAGAGCCCAGCAGGGAAAATAACACCACACCAGCTCGGGATGGTGACAAAAGTGCCAAGTTATTTGTAGGGGGACTGAACTTCAAAACAGAGGAAGAAGTTCTGACCTCTGTCTTCAACAGATATGGGCCGCTGGTGGAAGTGCGGTTGGTAAGAGACTGGGAAACGCAACAGTCAAGAGGGTTCGGCTTTGTCACGTTTGCCAGCACAAAAGACGCCAGAGAGGCAGAGAAGAATTGGAATGGCAAGGATTTGGAGGGTCGGACCATAACAGTAGGGAAGGCATTTCGTAGGCGTCGAGAGGTCTACAGGAGAGGACAACTGGGCGGTAGTTTTGGTGGTGGCCGCAGTCAATATTATTATGGAGGCTCCCTGAGTTACGGCCGCTCCCGAAGGAAGAATTGGCAAAGTAGTGGCCGAGAAGAAGACCGGTATTCAGGGGACTACAGGGACCAGTGGTCCCACCCTAATTATTAGGGACGTTCCGAGAAGTTGAAGCACTGAAGGCGGCGGAGCCGCCGAGCCAAGATTCCTACACGAATTAACCGTGAACGCCGTTCCTAAAGGCGTCCATGTAGTGAACTTTCCTGCACGGACTAACCGTGAACTCCACGTTCCTCAAGGCGCCCATGTAGAGAACTTTCCTGCACGGACTAACCGTGAACTCCACGTTCCTCAAGGCGCCCATGTAGAGAACTTTCCTGCACGGACTAACCGTGAACTCCGCGTTCCTAAAGGCATCCATGTAGTGAATACTCGGCTTGGCCTCCCGGAAAAGTGCTATCGAGTGGCTTAACTGGCTTTATTTTTAAGTGATAACTGTGCCCAGGGGGAACTGATAATGTGGGGGGGTTGAGTTATTTGGGTTTGTTTCTTCAAATTGGCCGGCAAAGAAAGTTTTCGCTGGGTTCAAACTTTCTTTCTTGAAGGGGGGGAGTGTTACATATTTATGTGAATGAATGTGAATTACCATGCAGGTCTTTGCTTCCGGGTGTAGTATATTAAGTTGTTGGGTAGTTGTTGTGGTTGGAGGGTCAGGAGCCCTTCTGAAAGAGTGGCAGGAAACGGAAGTGGCCGGAAACGGAAGTGACCAGAAACGGAGGAGAAAAGACACGAGGGAAAGGGAGGCTTCTTCTTCCTCGCCCCGCGACGACGAGAAGGTGGAATCGACCTTACGCTGCGCGGAAAACGCGCCGTTGCGAAACGTCTGGCGAGAGGAGTTACCTGGGCGGTAAATACCTTTGGACACGTCCAGTCACTGTGAGTTCGTGCACGAAACCAAGCGTCCGGGACAGTTTGCCCCGTCTACAAAGACGCGTACGGGTCCGCACGTTGGGCCTCGCTCGCGTCGGAAGCCGCGCTGGGTTTTGCCCCGTCTACAAAGACGCGTACGGGTCCGCACGTTGGGCCTCGCTCGCGTCGGAAGCCGCGCTGGGTTTTTGCCCATCTACAAGGACGCGTAAGAGTCGCACTTGGGGCCTCGCGCACGTTGGACGCCGCGCTGGGTTTGCCCCGTGGCTTGGCAAGGAGGTGCGCTGCAGCCGCGGCCCCAGTCCGAGACGGCACGTTTAGAGCACGTCCGCCCGGGGCTCGTTCAACCGCCCGTGTGCGGAGAGGAGAGACATTGACCACGGAGGGAGTCAGGAGTGGGGCTCACGTGAGGAATGTATAAGATTAAGATGGCCATCTTAGAGTTTGTGTAGATGAGTTCACATGGTTGTAATATTGATTGTGCATTGTTGATGGTTGTTGATTGCTCAGTGAATATATTATTGATTATTCCGGATCCTTGGTGTGGGGTTTCTTCTTGACCGGAATTCATATTGATTGCGTTACGAAAGCGTATAAACCATATATCTTTCTGGCGGGGTCCCTCCCACGGTCCGGGGGTCACCAAGACCAGGTAGTTACCGGGAGGACCACGTAACACAAGGATGAGATATTCACTCATCTAAACTTCAGATTCAACAAGGATCGTTTGCAATGTTGTGCTACATGCTCAAATATAAGATATTTAAAGAGCTCTCAACCTGAGTGCAATGGACCACAATGCCAGTGTGGCCACAAGAAGCAGGAAGAAACCAGGAACAAACCAGTTCAGTTACCAAGTTCAGAAACCAATAAGCTTGTAGATCTAGCGTTCGCAAAGCCAACCGTTTCGATGGAGTGCTTGCTTAAGCCACTTGGCGAGCACTCTACAAGCTGATTGGCAATGTAACACACCCCTGGTATCATCACACATTACAATCAAACCAAAGGATGAATTGATATCATTTTACTATAATTCACCAAATGTCTGTCCGTCTGTCTGTCTGTCTGTCTGTCCGTCTGTCTGTTCCCAGCTACCGCAAAAACGGCTGAACCGATCGCAACGATATTTTGGGTGGGTAATCCTGGAACCCCCTGGAGTAAAATAGGCTGTATTGTTTTTCCAATTTTTCCCCAATTTTCCAATTTCCAATTTTTCAGTTTTTCCGAACACGATGGAATATTTACCGATATGAACAGTCATGTGGCTTTTATTGAAATTATACCTCTTTTGCTGGTTGTACCCAGACTATCACTCCAGTGTCTCACAACAGGACTTTCTAAATACAAAGTCGAGGCTCATGGAGGAGCTAGAACACAGAGCGGATCAGGACGTAACATAACAAAAAGAACAGTAGAAAGAGAAGGGGGAACACACCAAGAGTGGAGTTGAGGGTCAAAATAGAAGGAGAATTGGACAAAGAAGGGATGTGCTTTTGATAGAAATGGTGACGCCGCACATCAACTGCAGGGATAGAAACCCTTCGGCTGTTGAAAATGTGTGGAACAGGTACACCATTAAATACCTGTGTTTTTTTTTTTGCCTGACACCATACAAAATGCAGGTCTCCAATCTAAGATAAGACTGGATTTTTTTCAAAATTCCAATTTGATAGATTGCACGATTCAATCGAATTATGTTCCAACCTTTTCTCAAAATCATTACAATAAAATAAAAAAGGTTGTATTCAGTTTTCAATCTTTTTTACTCTTAAATTCTAAACCAATGTGAAAACATAAAGGGGTTGTATTGATCCCTACCATGTGTCTGCGCAAATCAATGGAACCAAGTATCTAAAGGTTAAAGCGCTCACCCCGCACAGACAGCCACGTGATTACAATATATGTTTTGTACATGTACACGTGACTGGTACGAGAAAGGCTGGGTGTCTGCAGGCACACTGGACACATAGGAAAGCCTTAAATAAAAGATATACAGGGCTGGCAAGATGGCCTGGAGGCCTAAAGGTAACTAGAGGTCGCCTTTGGGGATCACAGACATGCCTCATATCATACCCACACAGATCAATCAGAGAGCAGCACACTTACTTGTCTTATCTCAGCATCTAAGAAGAGACTACAAAGGGTCTTGTTTGCCTTGGCTCTCTCAATGCCAATGGTGCTTGGTCATGCTTGATATTGATTGCTCCCTATATCTGCGTAGATGGTCAATATTACCTGCACAATGGTAAAACTAGAACGGCACTCGGCAGAGAGCATACTTCCGGCAGGCTGAACACTTAACGTTTTATATCCCACTGATTGGCCAGATCTGGATACGGATCTGAAGAAGAAGACCACTCATTTCCACTCATTTTTGCACCTTCATATGCATAGGGTTGCCAAAGTAGTTTCTTGACTATTGGGCACAATCTTGGACGGGTTGCCACTCCGACACAGGTTACTCGAATGGATCATTCTTCCCAGTAAGTTGGTACTCATTTTGCCAACCTCAGAAGGATGGCAGGCTGAGTCAACCCACCTGGCGTTAATCAACGACACGACAGAGGCTTGAACTCAGGACCCTGAGATCTCAAGCCAGCCATCTTAACCGTAAAGCCGACACCAGGCTTTGGCATCATCTTACTATAATTCACCAAATGTCCGTCCGTCCGTCCGTCCGTTCCCAGGTACCGCATAAACGGCTGAACCGATCGCAACGAAATTTTGGGTGGGTAATCCTGTGACACCCTGGAGTAAAATAGGCTATATTGTTTTTCCAATTTCAGCTTTGGTCTCCAGCATTTTCAGGTTTGGACTCCCACATAACGTTATTGTCCCAGGTACCGCCAAAACGGCTGCACCGATCGCAACGATACACCTCCATGCCCGTCGGATTCCCACAGGTGACCCCACGAGTGAAACAAATTACAGATTCCTGCCCTAACTACTGCTGGATAGGCAAGGGCAAACCACCCAGCATAACCCTTGCCAAAAAAACTGCTTCAGCAGCACAACTCTCTGCAAAGAGGTACATCAGATTCAAATTTGACATGATCTAGCTTTGAAGATCAACTGAGTTCTCATTATAGGTACTGCTGTGATGGTTACGGACCAAAAAAAGTCCGAATGAGTCAACGTGACGAGGTAAAGAAAAAAAGGCAATAACAGTATTGTTGGACAACACGAGCAAGGGAATGAACGAACTGGGAAAAGAGAAGAGAGAGGGTAGGAGAGGCCGCACCGGAGAAGGTAGAAAAAGATCTGTTCAGCTTCGACTGCTTTGTTGATAGGCCCAGAAGGTGTCAGTACCCATGTTCTCAAATCCTGCTCTGCTGTTCTTGCTTCTCCTACATCAACATTCTTCCATCTGCCTGGAAGTCAGCAAAGAGCAATCCCATCCAAAAAAAGGGTGCAAAAACAGATCCTCTCAACTACCGACAAGTACCAATCACAGGGAAAGTCTCGGAAAGTAAGAGGGTCGGTGCGATCCAAGCAGATCGCTGATGAAAACAACTGCAGATTCTTCTTACCAGCGGAGGGAGTGGATCGTAATCTGGAGAACATAGGGAGCTAGTTTTCAAATCACTAGGTCAGAGGCACCTTCCCTTCAACATGCGAACTTGAAACAAGGAGTTTGCTCCAATGGGGGATGCGGTCATTTCACCCACCTTGCAAAGTGACTTGAACCCCACGACTTGAACCGTAGCCACCAGACATTGCCAAAAGTGGGAAACCAATCGCTCTTCGTTAAAATACTGTTCCTTCTTCAAGTTCTGGAGTAAGCGTTAAAAATGAGGACAACCTCCTTCAAGGCGAAGGAAGTTCAGTGTTCTGGAGTGCATATATATATACACAAATAAACACATTTGAAGGAGTGGAGTGGGACAATTCAACAGCTGCACGATTGTGCCCGAGCTGTTTCGTTCAGGGTTTCTTTCCCCGAAAGAATTGGATTTGAAGTTCCTCTCTCGTAGGCCGACAACGCAGGCTGTTATTGCAGGGGGGACATTAAGCCGGCTTTCCCGACGAACAGCATTTGCTTGTGGACAAAAATCAACAGTAACTTAAAGGGAGGCCTCTGGTCAGGTGGCCTGGTTAAAATTGAGAATTCTTGCTGGAGGTGGGCAGGGCAGAGGAAGGACACAATGGTGATGACGTGGATTCATTCAGATTCTTCCCGATCTACAAACACCGCAGCCGTCCTGCGATGCATTACGAATTTTGAACTTCTGACGGGAGATTATAGAAGGAACAGTGTGTATCTTATATCGATGGTATTGCAGTATTATCATAGAAATTCCACGCCTCACAGGTGCAGCACGTCACGTGATGTTGTTTGATATTGTTTGATGCCACAACACGTGACGATTCACGACCTGGACATGTGCCCAACAGTTAGGCAGCGGGTTTAAAGGGCAGTAATAGAATAGCTAACCTAATCCCCTAAACGTAATGAGAAAAGAAGGGGATTTGATTGCAAATTAGCCGGGTTGGGATTAAGTCGCGTAATCAATGCGGTAACACTCACCGCGGGCGAGCGGGGCAGGCATAGAACAGGGTCTCGGGACAAGGTGTGAGGCAAGCAGGAGGTGTAAATACCACGTAATCACACCATCCCTGGGCTCTGCACCAGGAGACCGCCAAAGGGAGGAACGCGCACGCTAAGCCAATCTCGTGCGACTGGAGAAATGTGATCCGCTCATCGTACGACGGCTCAACCGCACTCCCTCCCAAGCAACATGAATCAGACTCGTCTTAGAAATTACATTGGTTTTTTTTTTAGGAAGCTCACCTATTTTCAGCACTTGCAGGTTATGTACAATACTGTGAATCATAGCACAGCAATTTTATCCGACCGTTTCATTGTACATACTCGATTTGAAAAATCTGTCATTCTTTCTAGAATTGACGAGACAAAAATATCTTAAATTATTTTATGTCGCTCTTTCAAGAAAAGCTTGGTTTCATTTGAAAGGGGGACACAAGAGGATATCTCTTAATGCCGAAAGGGTAACTCGTGATGGGTACTCAAAGGTTCCTAGATACGAAAAGGGCAGCACCACCCATCAAAACTACCGAACCGAATGAAATTTTAAAATAGCTGAATTTTATGTGCTGAAAAGTCAAATGATGGTTAAAGTTAAAATATTCTTTTTGGTAGATACCATTCATGCAGGACCATTAACTAAAGGTACCTTCGTTATGGACAACTAATTTAGTTTCTACAGTGCCACTACAATCATAACTACAACGGCACTCGGCACTCGGTAGAGCACATACCTCCGCCAGGCTGAACTGTTTATGTTTTGCATCCAATGATACCCCGGATCTGGATTCGGACCTGAACCAAAATCGAATCAGCTTGTTCTTGTCGCCTCATCAACTCATCCACCGAGCTTTGTCATAATCCGTCCACAACTTTTTTAAATATCATACTATATATCGTTTTTGGCCCTACCACTCAAAGGTGAAGAACCACGCATGTAAGTATAGTATCCGGATCCGGAACTGTATCTTCACCAAAATCGAATCAACACATTCCTGTCACACACCAATCCATTCCACGAAATTTCGTCTGAATCTGTCCACAACTTTTTGAGATATCGTGTTCACAAACAGACAGACAGCCAAACAAGAAGACGTCATGCAGAGCACGCTACTTGCAAAATCCACCCCTCCCCAAAAGAAAATGTTGCCATGGATACATCAAATTGTCCATTTCATTAAGATTAAAATTGACGATCTTGATCAAAGCTCGGTTCAATCAGATTAAAACTGATCATTTTTCAGGTGACAATTGATGATTTTATAAGTTTGACTTAGAGTTGACCTTTTGACCTTAAAATAGTTTGTTTCCCAATTCAATGATGCGCTATGAATTTGCTATTTAATCTTCAAGTCAATCGGATGAAAAGTGACATTTTTTCAGATGAAAATTGATGATTTTAGATGTTTGACCTTGAGTTGACCTTTAACATTTTGACCTCAAAATAGTTGGTTTCCCAATTCAGTGATGCACTATGTAATTGCTGTTTAATTTTCAAGATGATTGGATGAAAAGTGACGATTTTTCTGATGAATATTTATGAATTTAGAAGTTTGACCTTGAGTTGACCTTTGACCTTTTGACTTCAAACTAAATAGGCTTCTTCCTTATAACTAACTCAAACTTCCGATGTGAAAATCCTATTGAAATATCAAGTAAATCGGATGAAAATTGAAGATTTTAGAAATTTCGAAAAAAGTGGTTGACCTTTGGCCTATGTTGACCTTTTGGCCTATGCTGATCTCAACAATAGTTGATGGTTGAATTCAGTTAGCTGCTGTGAAAATCATATTCAAATTTCATGTCAATCGGATGAAAATTGAAGATTTTAGAAAGTCAAAAAAAAGTGGTTGATCTTGGGCCTATGTTGATCTTTTGGCCTATGATGATCTCAAAAATAGTTGGTGGTTGAATTCAGTTCGCTGATATGAAAATATCATTTAAATTTCAAGTCAATCGGATGAAAATTGAGGATTTTATAAAATTGAAAAAAGTGGTTGACCTTTGGCCTATGTTGACCTTTTGGCCTATGCTGATCTCAAAAATATTTGGTGTTTGAATTCAGTAAGCCGATATGTAAATCATATTCAAATTTCAAGTCAATCAGATGAAAATTGAGGATTTTAGAAATTCGAAATTGTTGTTGACCTTTGGCCTATGTTGACCTTTTGGCCTATGGTGATCTCAAAAATAGTTGGTGGCTGAACTCAGTTAGTCGGTATGTAAATCCTATTCAAATTTCAGGTCAATCGGATGAAAATTGAGGATTTTAAAAATCTGAAAAAGATGGTTGACCTTTGGCCTATGTTGACCTTTTGACCTCAAATATATATAGGATTTTGTCGGACCACGATCTCTACCATTTGTTGAAGTTTCGTGAAGTTCGGTTTAAAATTGTGACCTGTAGGCAAGTATAAGTGAGCGGACGGACAGACAGACACACACACACACACACACACACACACACACACACACACACACACACACACACACACACACACACACACACACACACACACACACACACACACACACACACACACACACACACACACACACAAATCGGAGTGATCAACATATTTGCAATATATATATATATATATATATTTTTTTTTGCCAAGTAATAACGCACAAGACCAACCAATATACTTGGAAAATTGTCGATTTTACAAGTAACAAATAGGGATGAATACATGATCTGCTCCGACACCTTCAGTGGCAAAGGTAACGAGTGGGAAATATACCAGAAATGCAGAGGAGTATACAACGGTGAGCATTAAAAAAACAGAAGGTTGTGTTGTTGTTATTTTCCATGACATTATTCGGAACGAATGTGCTAATCAAGGAGCTATCACGACATGGTACAAAGACAACCATCGGTCCTACTTTCTGGAGAGCATGATCAGAACGTTTTGTTCTTCGAGTCCCATGGCCCACCCCCAACCTTCTCTGGTCTCAGAAAGATGGAGCTTAGAATACCGTGGGCATCAGCTCCGATACGTGTTGCAATGTCACGTGCAATGCACAAGATTCATTAATAGTGATGTCACCATGCTTCTCGGAGAAGACGAGAGCCGTCTGTAAAAAGGATGAACTCCGTCACAAGATAACATAATTGCCAGTGTATCGAGAATGCAACCAGGCTGATCACCCAACATCCGGGACACTGCTCGGCATCGCTCGACCCCAATTTATTTGTGCAGTTACTGCATATTCCAGCCACATATCATATAAAGTTCATGCTCCAAGACAGACATCGCCCTGTGGTTACTGGTCAGGTCTACATGAGATGCAGAATGTGTTCTGGAAGAAAAAAAGGAAAAAAAAATCTCATCCTCTGCATTTTCAAACAGATTTTAATCCCCCCTTCCCTGTGTGTCTTCTCATTGTCCGTTCTTATCCCGACTTTTTTTTTCTTTCTCCAAATTACAACCTGTTACCTCCGCAGGCGAAGTTTGATGGAGGTAATATTTTCATCCCTGTCTGTTTGTGAGCAGAATATCTCAAAAAGTTAGAGACAGATTTGGACGGAACTTGGTGGACAGGTTGGATGTTTAACAAAGACCAATTGATTATATTTTGGTGAAGATCCGGATTTGGATCCAGATACTACGATTATTTAAGCAATTCTTCACCAGAGAAAAACATTTTGAAAAAATTTGTGAATATATACAGAGCGCATTCAGAAAGTATTCAGACCCCTTCACTTTTTCCACATTTTGTTATGTTGCAGCCTTATGCTGAAATCGTTTAAATTCATTTTTTCCCTCATCAATCTACACTCAATACCCCATAATGACAAAGAGAAAACAGGATTTTAGAAAGTTTTGCAAATTTATTAAAAAGAAAAAACTGAAATATCACATTGACCTAAGTATTCATACCCTTTGCTATGACACTCGAAATTTAGCTCAGGTGCCTCCCATTTCTCTTGACCATCTTTGAGATGTTTCTACACCTTGATTGGAGTCCACCTGTGGTAAATTCAATTGATTGGACATGATTAGGAAAGGCACACACCTGTCTATATAAGGTCTCACAGCTGACAATGCATATCAGAGCAAAAACCAAGCCATGAGGTCGAAGGAACTGCCTGCAGAGCTCAGATACAGGATTGTGTCGAGGCACAGATTTGGGGAAGCTTACAAAAAAAAATTTCTGCTGCATTGAAGGTTCCCAAGAGCACAGTGGCCTCCATAATTCTTAAATGGAAGAAGTTTGGAACAACCAGGACTCTTCCTAGAGCTTGCCGCCCGGCCAAACTGAGCAATCGGGGGAGAAGGGCCTTGGTAAGAGAGGTGACCAAGAACCCGATGGTCACTCTGGCTGAGCTCCAGAGATCCTGTGTGGAGATGGGAGAAACTTCCAGAAGGACAACCATCACTGCAACACTCCACCGATCTGGGCTTCATGGCAGAGTGGCCAGACGGAAGCCAAACAGTTCAATCTTGGTTTCATCAGACCACAGAATCTTGTTTCTCACAGTCTGAGAGTCCTTTAGGTGCTTTTTTTGCAAACTTCAAGCGGGCGTTCATGTGTCTTTCACTGAGGAGAGGCTTCCGTCTGGCCACTCTGCCATAAAGCCCAGATCGGTGGAGTGTTGCAGTGATGGTTGTCCTTCTGGAAGTTTCTCCCATCTCCACACAGGATCTCCGGAGCTCAGCCAGAGTGACCATCGCGTTCTTGGTCACCTCTCTTACCAAGGCCCCTCTCCCCGATTGCTCAGTTTTACCGGGCGGCCAGCTCTAGGAAGAGTCCTGGTTGTTCCAAACTTCTTCCATTTAAGAATTATGGAGGCCACTGTGCTCTTGGGAACCTTCAATGCAGCAGAGATTTTTTTGTAGGCTCCCCAGATGTGTGCCTCGACACAATCCTGTCTTTGAGCTCCGCAAGCAGTTCCTTCGACCTCATGGCTTGGTTTTTGCTCTGATATACATTGTCAGCTGTGAGACCTTATATAGACAGGTGTGTACCTTTCCAAATCATGTCCAATCAATTGAATTTACCACAGGTGGACTCCAATAATAATAATAATAATAATAATAATAATTCATTTATTTTGTATAGCGCTTTTCCAGAAGCCCAAAGGCGCTTTGACAGAGTGGAAAACATAATGCATAACAATACATGAAAACAACAATTGCAAAAAGGCAAGAATCAAGAAAACAAACAGCAGCGATATACGGCATATATACACAAAGAATTAAGTTAAGCACCCCTACACAACGAATTAAGGTAAGCACCCCCTAATATATATTCTTTGTGTATATGTATACATTGGCATATATTCTAAGGTATGTGAGATCAAATAATGATTGGTATGACATTAGCAATTATCCATTGATGAAATTGAGTGATCAAAGTGAAAAAAAGTGATTGGTTGAGTCAGTGATCCGATCACGTGGGTCCTACACACGTTATTGACGCAAAGATCGCTAGAGGTCTTCTCAGAACAATGACTGTACGTTAGAAAACATAAACGTCATCCACACTGTCCGTGATGGACCTATAGCTCCATACTTAAATTGAGGTGAAAATATGCCTGAAATTCCCAAAAAATTTCACCTTAAATTATTCAGAATAAAATATTGAAAACGGCATGATTGTTATGTTTTTATGTGACCATAATATCACTTCTCCAGAAAATATAGCAATATCATGGGTATATTACACTGTTTTGACGACAACAAACTTGTAATGTGCGAGGTTGTAAAAAAACGGGGGGGGTGCTTAACTTAATTCTTTGTGTATATATAAGACAAGAATCAAAAAGACAAGACAAGAATCAATAGGGAAATATTTAAAGCAAAAGGAGGGAGAAGGAGAAGAGATAGTCAGGGGTTAAATGCTGTGGGTTGAATGTTGAATGCAGCGTTGAACAGGTGGGTCTTTAGTGATGTTTTGAATGTGGTGAGTGAGGAGGAGTCTCTGATGGTGTGAGGTAGTGAGTTCCAGAGGGTGGGAGCAGCGATGGAGAAGGCCCTGTCCCCCCAGGATCTGAATTTGGTCCGGATGGAGGGGGTCAGGAGGTTGGTACCAGCAGAGCGGAGGTTGCGGGTGGGAGTGTGTCTGGAGAGGAGGTCAGCCAGGTAGGATGGGGCCAGGTTATGGAGGGCTTTGTATGTCAAGAGGAGGATTTTGTACTGGATTCTCTGGGGGATGGGGAGCCAGTGAAGCTTGTAAAGGACGGGGGTGATGTGGTCACGGGTCCGGGAATGAGTGAGTAGACGGGCAGCGGAGTTCTGAATGTATTGGAGTTTATTGGTGATTTTTGAGGGTGAACCATAGAGGAGGCTATTGCAGTAGTCCAGACGGGAGGTGATGAAGGCGTGGATGAGGGTTTCTGCAGCCGTGGAGGAGAGGGATGAGCGGAGACGGGCAATGTTTTTCAGGTGAAAGAAGGCTGACTTTGTGATCTGTTTAGTGTATTTGTCGAAGGAAAGGGTTTGGTCAAAGATGACGCCAAGATTCCGGATGTGAGGGGAGGTGGATACTGGGATACCGTCGATGTTGAGGGCAAAGTTATGGGTGGATTTTGTGAGCGTTTTTGGGCCAATGATGATTATTTCAGATTTATCACAGTTAAGCTTGAGGAAGTTGATTTGAAGCCAGGATTTTATTTCAGTGATGCAGTTTGTCAGGATAGAGTGGGTGGCGGTGGAGACGGACTTGGTGGAGATGAAAAGCTGGATGTCATCGGCGAAGCAGTGGAATTGGAGACCATGACGGCGGATTAAGTGACTGAGGGGGGACAGGTAAAGGATGAAGAGGAGGGGGCCAAGAACTGAACCTTGGGGGACACCTTGGGGGAGGGGAGCAGTGGGGGATTTGCAGTTATTGATGGAGATGAACTGGCATCTGTCAGAGAGGTATGATTTAATCCAAGAGAGGGCAGTGCCGGTGACGTTAAAGGTGGATTCAAGTCGGGTGAGGAGGATAGTGTGATCGATGGTGTCAAAGGCAGCGCTGAGGTCGAGGAGGACGAGAATGTTGAGGTTGCCAGCGTCAGAGGAGAGGAGAAGGTCGTTGGTGATTTTGAGGAGAGCAGTTTCAGTACTGTGGTTGGAGCGGAATCCGGATTGGAATGTTTCATACAAGTTATTGGCAGAGAGATGATGTTTGAGTTGAGTGGCTACAGCGCGTTCCAAAACTTTTGACAGAAAGGGTAGGTTGGAGATGGGTCTGAAGTTGTTTAGGGTGTCAGGGTTTAGACCAGGTTTTTTTAGAATGGGGGTAACAGCACCACTACAATAAAGGTGTAGAAACACCTCAAAGATGATCAAGAGAAATGGGAGGCACCTGAGCTAAATTTCAAGTGTCATAGCAAAGGGTATGAATACTTATGTAAATGTGATATTTCAATTTTTTCTTTTTAATAAATTTGCAAAACTTTCTAAAATCCTGTTTTCTCTTTGTCATTATGGGGTATTGAGTGTAGATTGATGAGGGAAAAAATGAATTTAAACGATTTCATCAAAAGGCTGCAACATAACAAAATGTGAAAAGGGGAAGGGGTCTGAATACTTTCTGAATGCACTGTATATATATATATCAAAAGTTATGGACGGAGTCAGTAGAAACTTCGTGGACAGGTTGGGTGTTTGTCAAGGACGAATCAGTTCAATTTTGGTGAAGATCCGAATCCGGATCTGGATTCGAGAGTGTTTTTATTTTTTCGAAGTGATTTTTCACCATTGAGTGATTGGGCAAAAATGAGAAAAGCACAATATTTCAAGAAGTTGTGGACGGGTTATCACCAAACCCTGGTGGATGAGTTGGTTCAGCGATAAGAACAAGCGATTTGATTCCGGTTCAGGTCCGAATCCAGATCCGGCCTATCAGTAGGATACAAAATGTAAGCTGTTCAGCCTGGTCGAGGTATGCGCTCTACCAAATGCCTTTCTCGGTTCATCGTGCAAATTTATCTTACTTTCTTTATTCCTTTATTTTCTCATCAGTGCTGAGCTCTTCTACCCACTATTTCTCCATATTCTTCCATTTTTTCCCCCTTTTTCGATGCCATATTTCTCACCTATAAAGTCAAGGCTCATGGATATGCTGGAACCCAAAATACAGCCGAACAGCTAAATCACAGTGTGAAACGGAGAAGTACATCAACAGCATGGTCGAGGGACACTTGGAGGAAGACTGGGTGAGGGGAAGAATGAGTAACGAGAGGGGGGGGATGACACAGGAAGTGAACAACCGAGGTGCAAACAAGCTCAAGCACATGCAATGGGCGGAAAGAACAGGAAGGGAAGCATTTTCATCCGTACGATCAGAAATGGCCGATGTATTTCACTCATCGTTGTCAGTTCAAAACATTCCCATTTGTCCTTATGCTGCTGCAGAACTCTTTTATTTTTTCTCTCGAATGACGGAAGTTTCCCGATGAATTGAGTAAAACTTTTTAATTCGTTACTTGTGTGACACATTGATTGCAACTCTACCAGAAATGGTAATAGATGGCAACATATCCATGTGGCTGGTGTCGGTCCTCTCGGCTAATCCATGAACAAAAGCTGCTGAAAATTTGGTGACAATTTCTCCATCAACAGATTCTCACCCATTTCAACGAAGAAAGTTTCATACTTTTCCAGGAAATAGTGAGTGAGGACGAAACATGGCGGTAGGACAACGGGTCAGATTGAAACTGCGCTGACCCCCAACAATGATTTACATTAACAAAGTAGTTTTAAATACGTAAGGGGCCTGATGAACACATATGATAACAGAAAAACCTATTCACACACTCTTTGAAGCAATGCAAGTGTTATTAAATACTAGCAGAAGTACCCGGCATTGCCGGGCAGGGGAGGGGAGGGGAGGGGAACGGGGGGGAAGGGAGAAGAGGGGGAGGGGGGGAGAAGAGGGGGAGGGGGGGGGGGGGGGAGAAGAGGGGGAGGGGGGGGGGAGAAGAGGGGGAGGGGGAGGGGGACAGTTGGAGAAGAGGGGGAGGGGGAGAGGGGAAAAGAGGGGGGATGGGGAGGGGAGGTGAGGGATGGGAGGGGGAGGGGGGTGGGAGGGATGGGAGGGGGAGGGGGTGGGAGGGATGGGAGGGGGAGGGGGTGGGAGGGATGGGAGGGGGGAGGGGGAGGGGGGAGGGGGAGGAGGTGGGAGGGGGGAGGGGGAGGGGGGAGGGGGAGGGGAGGGGGGAGGGTGAGGGATGGGAGGGTGAGGAGGTGGGAGGAGGGATGGGGGAGGGGGGAGGGGCGAGGGGGAGGGGCGAGGGGGAGGGTGAGGGATGGGAGGATGAGGGGGTGGGAGGGGGGAGGGGAAGGGGAGGGGGGGAGGAGGGAGGGGGAGGGGAGGGGGGAGGGGAGGGGGAGGGGAGGGGAGGGGGGAGGGGGGAGGGTGAGGGATGGGAGGGTGAGGGGGGTGGGAGTGGGGAGGGGTGGGAGGGGGATGGGGAGGTGGGGAGGTAGAGGGGGAGGGGGGAGGGGGGATGGGGGAGGGGGGAGGGGGAGGGGGAGGGGGAAGGAGAGGGGGAGGAGGAAGGGGGAAAGGGGAGGGGAAAAGGGAGGGGAGGGAGGGGGAAAAGGGAGGGGGAGGGGGAGGGGGGAGGGGAGAAGGGGAAGGGGTAGGGTGGAGGGGGGAGGGAGGGGGAGGACGGAGGGGAAGGGAGGGGGAGGGGGAAGGGGGAGGGGGAAGGGGGAGGGAAGGGGAGGGCCAGTCAACAATGACGTTGCAGTTCTCATGGTCGGAGAGCAGCACAACAATCGCGACATCGTCCTGCATCTTCACAAGAGCACGAAGCGGATTTTGGAGACTCACCGATCCTGTGACCCACGCCCTCCAGTACCGGCGTTGCCGGGCGGGGGAAGGGAGACCCGTACATTCCCAACCCGTACATTCGCCCTCTCGACTCAAGCTCGTATTCGATTCGTATTCGAAATCGAAAGGGGAAAGGGGAAATCCTTCGTATTCGAATTCGTAAACACGAAATATGAATTAAAATTTAATTCACTAGGGCATGCCCGTACTATATATATATCTAAAATTATATCCCCCCCCTCTATTTACATGAAATGGTTTGGTCCATTCGCAAAGCCAAAGCGAACGGCTTGTGAGTACGGTAGAACCCCCCCCCCTCTATTTACATGAAATGGTTTGGTCCATTCGCAAAGCCAAAGCGAACGGCGAACGGCTAAATCGCCATAGCTCGGTAGCTCGCTGCTCTCTGATTGGTCGAATCGTTTTTTGGACATAGCTCGGTAACTACTTGTCCGATTAATTTCAAACCTTGAAAAGGCACATCCTCGGGTCCCCAGCAATATACCTGGCAAGTTTCAAGTATATCGGACCGGTAGTTGTCGAGAAACAGCGGTCGCATACACACAGAGATTACTGGAATTATAGATAGACTAGGGCATGCCCGTACTATATCTATATCTAAAATTATATCCCCCCCTCTATTTACATGAAATGGTTTGGTCCATGAAATGTTTTGGTCCATTCGCAACGCCAAAGCGAACGGCGAACGCTTTACATGAAATGGTTTGGTGCATGAAATGTTTTGGTCCATTCGCAACGCCAAAGCGAACGGCGAACGGCTTGCGAGTACAGTGACAATCCCCCCGGGGTTTTTATTAGTTTTAAAACATAGTTTAACGCCAACATAGCGCCAACATAGTTTGCAAACGTGAAATAAATGAATACGCTCTCAAATGTGCCATCCGAGGCAGAGTGTGTCCGCCACGTTCGGCACACGCGATAGCTCGCTGCTCTCTGATTGGTTGAATCGTTTTTTGGACATAGCTCGGTAAGTAATTGTCCGATTAATATGAAACCTTGAAAAGGCACATCCTCGGGTCCCCAGCAATATACCTGGCAAGTTTAAAGTATATCGGACCCGTGGTTGTCGAGAAACAGCGGTCACAGACAAACAAACGTACAAACAAACACACAGAGATTACTGGAATTATAGATAGATATCGCACAAAATCGACAGAAAACACGATCGCATAAAGGTGAAAAAACGCAATGGCTTTTCGCCCTGAATTACGTGCAAACGTGTGACGTGTGACGGGATGGAACATCACGTGATCGCTCTGAGCGAATCAGCGAGCTCTGGCACCGGCTGAGATTAGCGGGTACTTCGCTGAAATGCGCTGAGGTAAATATGAATAAAAAACATGGATCTCGTCAAATATTGTCTCAGCCATGTTCGTCCCAGGCTCAATGGCCATGTCTATGCCAAATATCAAGCAGGTGAGCCTCTCCGTTTCGGAGTTTATCGGTAACATTACACACACACACACACACACACACACACACACACACACACACACACACACACACACACACACACATACACACACACACACACACACACACACACACACACACACAGACACACACACACACACACACACACACACACACAAACAAACTGTGTTTTATATATATAGATTGCAAAGTAAAAAAATAAAGGAATAAAATAAGCTCCGATATCATCCTCCTGATGTTGTCCGCAAGCAGCTAAAAGGTTTCTGGGATACGAGAGGTTGATATCGGGTTGGCTTCTCCATTTCAGAACATAAACAGGTCTAGCACTTGCATGGAAGTCTAGCACCGTCTAATTTAAGCTGAAAGTAAAACGCACAACGCATGAGATGTCACGGCTGCATCGCCTCTGGCCTCGCACGCTCCGCGCCTTGGGAAGAGCAACCCCACCTGGCCGCAGATTGTGCAAAACAGCCGGAAAACAATAATTAATCAAACAACGCATGAAATTAGCACGATGTTGCAATGGTTAACCTGCGATGTAATTTGAATGCAGAGCCGGTGAGCTGGAATGACTGTAATTGCAAACAGCTGCTGGTGCCCGTTGCATCCCTGTGTTTGCAAACAGGATTCGCATGGTCGAGGTGGATCAGGTTAAAGTAAAAACTCTGATGTCCTTTTTACAAAATTCACGAAAAAAATTCAGAAACTTCCACAAAAGACCTTTTTACTATGGTATTAAGTGGTGTGCATCTGCATTTGTCCAGTAGGTGAAAGAGACAGAACCCTCGACTGCAAACAAGAAGCATTGCGTTACCGACAACACCGCCACCTACAGTATCAGTCGGTCACCTTTTATTTTTTTCACAACTGGCAAAGAACCCATCCTTATGGAAAGGACAATTCTCCCACCTATAGGTATATGGTGTATTTTATTACGACTTGTAATATCGGCTTCCACCAGGAGGTGCAATGCGATACATATTAACACTGAGAAAATTGGGGGCCTCCCCCCCACACTGAACCCAAAGCTATAAAATCTATTTTACACCCCCAAACCTTCTAGTGCACCCCACAAGTACATCCACCAGTTTTCAACTCATTTCGTTCCGCAGGTTATGAATGCACAGAAGTCAAACAAACAAACCAACAAACAAGCACTTCTAAATTTGTTTAAACTAGAATATAAGAGCCGTCGCTTCGCTGACGGAAATACCAATCTTTGCTGCGATGGCTAATCTATGGGGGAAGAAAAAAAAAGAAGGGATTACTGGGAGATCCTGCTCTCCGTGCAGGGATAACCAACGTCACGTGATGGTATTTGCAGTTTTGACACGTGTGTCCATGTACCCATGAAAAAATATATATTTTGGATCTCAAACACTCCCGGGAGTTACCCGAATCTACCGTAGTTGGATTTATTGAAATCCGTTAATCCGTTCTTAAATTTTTTTTTTAATACAAGATCGAGCATCGTGGAAGAGCTAACATTTATCCCCCCCAAAAAATCGGACACTTGAAACATATTAAGATAAAGGGAGCGGGAGACAAGATGGGGAGAGAGAGGGAAGAACACAAGTACAACAGTAAAGAACAGGGACATTGTGAGATCTGTGGGAGGGAGAGGGCTTGGGGGGAGGCGGCATGGGAATGGGGGGAGGGGGGGGGGGGATGGGAGAGGTATAAATCACATGGACACTGATAGGACTTAAAGGAAAGAAGTATTTCGGTATTTCAAAAAAGTGGATCTGGGGTGAATTCACGGGGGTAGAAAAGATCAAGGTTTGATCTTTTGGATGGGGGATTGTGGTGAACAGCTGTATATTAAAGACCTGGAGGGAGGAGTGGGATTGAGGAGAGTGACGGAGTTTGTCACAGAGGCGGGAGAAAAGAGGATTGAAAGAGTGAAGGTGAATAGAGAGTCTTGATTTTGGCAGTTTCACCAGAAGAGGGTTGCTGGCACATCTTGAAATGTTTGTATTATGATTAGTATATCCCAAACCCGTCCCTCTCTGTACCCACCTGACCCAGTCGGACCCAACTGCTCCTGGACCATGTGTCCTTCTCTCCTGACAAGGTGGAGAAGTTTTTGTCAAACCTCGACTCTGATTCTGCAACTGGACAAGACGGCATCAGCCCACGGGTCCTAAAATCCTGCTCTGCCGCTCTTTCACTCCCTCTCTCTGTTCTCTTCACCCTCTCTTTTGCTCAAGGTCATCTGCCAGCATCTTGGAAATCAGCAAACATCACTGCTTTACACAAAAAAGGTGCAAAAACAGATCCTTGCAACTACAGACCAATCAGCCTACTCCCAATTATCAGCAAAGTCATAGAATCCATCATTCCTTCGGATATCAAATCCTTCCTCCTCTTCTCCAATAGCTTGATCTCTGATCATCAATTTGGATTCAGACCAGGTCACTCTACTCTGGACATGCTGCTTCTGCTGTCTCAACAATTGATGGAGGTCCTAAATGCCAAACAGGAAATCAGAGCTGTCTCCCTTGACATATCATGTGCCTTTGATATGGTCTGGCACCCAGCTCTGCTTACCAAACTCTCCTCCTATGGTATCCATGGAAATCTCCACGCTTGGCTTGCGAATTTCCTCTCTGGTCGTAGTCAACGTGTGGCCCTGAATGGATTTCTCTCATCGCCCCTTCATTTTCTGGCTGGAGTTCCCCAAGGCAGTGTTCAGGGCCCTGTGCTTTTTCTGGTCTTCATCAATGATCTCTCCGACTCTCTGGAAAATCCTCTCTATCTCTTTGCTGATGACTCCACTCTCTGCCGCTCCATCCTCTTCCCTCAGATCGGAAGTCTGCAGCCTCCTCACTCATTGCAGATCTGGACAAAATCGCAGACTGGTCAAACAAGTGGAACATGTCTTTCAATCCTGACAAATCTCACACTCTAACTATGTCTCTCCGAAAAGACCAACTGGAAAACCCTCCCATCGACTTTCTCAACAATCCTCTCAAAGAAGTTCTATCGCACAAGCTTTTGGGTCTCACTATCTGCCATGATCTTTCCTGGGAAAACTACATTTCAAATCTGGCCTCCAAAGCCAGTCGTCGACTGGGCATCCTCCATCATGCGAAGTCCTTCCTTGGCACACCTGAGCTCCTCACCACATACAAGGCTTTCATCCGCAGCTCAATGGAATACTGTTCCCCCCTCTGGGCCGGTGCTCCTGCCACACACCAAGCTCGACTTCACGCTGTTGAAACCAAAGCTTTCAGAATCGTTGGAATCGCCTGCGATGAAGCTAACTCCGAGGGCCTTTCACTCACTCACCGCAGGCAGGTTGGTGGTCTTTCTGTCTTCTACCGACTCCTCTCCGGCCTTGCTCCCCCAGCTCTCTCTGTGCTATGTCCCCCAAAATTCCTACAGGTCGCACAAGATCGGCCAGCAACCCTCTTATGGTTAAATTGCCAAAATCTAGGCTCTCTGCTCACCTTCACTCTTTCATTCCCCTTTTTTTCCGCCTCTGGAACAAACTCTCCCACTCCCTTCAATCCCACTCGTCCCCCCCAGGTCTTTAAAACAGCTGTTCACAACCATCTCTTATCTTCCCCCATCCAAAACCTTGATCTTTTCTACCCCCGCTAATTCACACCAGATACACATTCTTTGAAATTCCAACTTTTTTCCTGGAAGTCCTTGCAGTGTCCATATGTTTTACACCTCTCCCACCTCCCCCAAAGCCCTCTCCCTCCCACAGTTCTCTCGATGTACCTGCTATCAAATGTTGTGTTTGTGTCCTTCGCCCTCTCTCCCCTTGTCTACCGCTCCCCTTATTTTGTGTTTTATGTGTTGGTTTGTGTCGGTTTGACTTTTTGTGTGATTAATGTTAGCTCTTTCACGAGCCTCGATATTGTATACAAAAAATATATATATATATATACATATAAATAATGACAAAACAGCCACTCAAATTCAGGCAGGTCATTGCCTTAGTTTAGACAAGCCTGTGCCTCTGCGGCGACTTGTGGTGAGGAGAGAGAGGCGAGCCGATCCACGCTAGTATATATATATTCCTTTCACTTCCGCTGAACTTGGGGACGAAAAAGAAGACCTTTGTTGGTCGAAAGCTTGTAGAGAATTAAAGATCGACCGTCCTGAAGCTACGTTTTTTTTTTGTATACAAGATCGAGGCTCGTGAAAGAGCGAACATTAATCACACAGAAAGACAAACCGACACATAAAACATATAACATTGGGAGCGGTAGACAAGATGGGGAGAGAGGGGGAAGGACACAAACACAACATTTGAGAGCAGGGACCGAGAGACATGGAGACATCGAGAGATCTGTGGGAGGGAGAGGGCTTTGGGGGCGGGGCATTGGAAAGGGGGGGGGGTGGGAGAGGTATAAAACGTATGGACACTGCCAGGACTTCCAGGAAAGAAGTTGGAATTTCAAACAAGGTGGATCTGGGGTGAATTAGCGGGGGTAGAAAAGATCAAGGTTTTGGATGGGGGAAGATAAGAGATGGTGGTGAACATCTGTTTTAAAGACCTGGAGGGAGGAGTGGGAGTGAAGGGAGTGAGGGAGTTTGTTCCAGAGGCGGGAGAAAAGAGGAATGAAAGAGTGAAGGTGAGCAGAGAGCCGGGATTTCGGCAGTTTAACCATCAGAGGGTTGCTGGCAGATCTTGTGCGACCTGTAGGAATATTTGGGGGACAGAGCACAGAGAGAGCTGGGGGTGCAAGGCCGGAGAGGAGTCGGTAGAAGACAGAAAGACCACCTACCCGCCTGCGGTGAGTGAGTGAAAGGCCCTCAGAGATAGCTTCATCGCGGGAGATTCCAATAATTCTGAAAGCTTTGGTTTCAACAGCGTGAAGCCGAGCCAGGTATGAGGCAGGAGCACCGGCCCATAGGGAAGAACAGTATTCCATTGAGCTGCGGATGAAAGCCTTGTATGTGGTGAGGAGTTCAGGTGTGCCGAGGAAGGACTTCGCACGACGGAGGATGCCCAGTCGGCGACTGGCTTTGGAGGCCAGCTTGGAAATGTGGTTTTCCCAAGAAAGATCATGGCAGATAGTGAGACCCAAAAGCTTGAGCGACATAACTTCTTGGAGAGGATTGTTGAGAAAGTGGCTGGGAGGGTTGTCCAGTCGATCTTTTCGGAGAGACATAGTAAGAGTGTGAGATTTGTCAGGATTGAAAGACATGTTCCACTTGTTTGACCAGTCTGTGATTTTGTCCAAGTCTTCAGAGATTGAGGAGGCTGCAGACTGCCGATCTGAGGGAAGAGGAATGGAGCGGCAGAGAGTGGAGTCATCAGCAAAGAAATAGAGAGGATTTTCAAGAGAGTCAGAGAGATCGATCGTCTGTATGCGTCTTATTTAATCTCCCGATTATTTATTTAATACAAATGAGACGCCCTGCTCGTACTGTGGAGATTCTACTATTTCTCACAGTTATATATATATAAATATATCAATATATCAATATATATATATATATAAATAAATATATAAATAAATAATAAATATATAACTAATATATATTTATTTATATTTATATATATATATATATATAAACATATATATATATATATATATATATATATATATATATAAATATATATATATATATATATATATATATATATATATATATACATATATACTGTATATAATATTGTTATGTCGATGTGGTAGTGATATGTAGAGCAGATAGAGCTGAGTAGGTAACATGCTTCGAGGTGTCGCGGTAAGGAATCTGACCCTGTAATAAATTCATGTGTAGGCATTTTGTCGGGTAAGGAGTATACTTGTGAATCTACCAGGAGATTCGTGTGTTAAGTAGAGTAGGGATTAAGGACGGGGAGTGGGGAGCCCCTGTGTGTCCTCACCTGGTTTGCCAAACCTTTCTCCATTTTGGCACTGCACACCAGTTAGACATTCCGACGGATCCCTTCGTACAACACTAAGTAACGCCCACCCCCCCCCCCCCCCAATGACATGACTAAGGAAGAAATCAGGCCAGGACACCACCACATGGCCGCCGCCATTTACACCTCCGACATGCCTACCCACCTCGAATAGCACGTGCTATGACACCATAGTCAGGTTCACTATGTTTTTTCGTTCAAAATTTTGGTAGATTCGCAAAACTATACATTTTTGGAATATTCAGAGCATGAGGAATCCAAAAATTAATGTTTACATTTGCGTAGACACCTTTGCGAAAATGACACTCAGGACAGTGATGAAGATCTGTAAAAGCATATTCCTGAACGGTATAGACCTCGTAGATCCTGTGTATAGGACTTATAGTTCAATCTGATACTACCTATAACTTCCTATAACAACCTATAACTTCATAGGAATTGCAATATCATGTATTATGTAATACAGTTATATCACAAATATAAAGACAATGGTTTTCAATTACCTTTGTTTGTTGCTTTTCTATAATCCTGAGCACAATTTTGAGGCTTTCATTGGATTCCTTGACTCAGAAAACATAGGATTAGCATATTTAATTAAGTCTCTAGGTTGACTAGAAGCCGAGATCACGCAAAATATGTATTTTATGGTGGCCATTTTCAAAATCCAAAATGGCGGCCATGCAGGTGTCTGTGCAAATGCCAACATTGATTTTCGGATTCTCCATGCTCTGAAGATTCCAAAAATGTACGGGTTTGCTAATCCCAAAATTTTGAAAGAAATTATATTTGTTAACATAGTGAACCTGACTATCTTCATCACTGTCCTGAGTGTCACTTTCGCAAAGGTGTCTACGCAAATGTAAACATTAATTTTTGGATTCCTCATGCTCTGAATATTCCAAAAATGTATAGTTTTGCTAATCTACCAAAATTTTGAACGAAATTATATTTGTTGACATAGTGAACCTGACTACCAGGAGCAGGAGCAGGGCGCGCGAGTGGGAGTGACGCAGTGGGCGTGCACCTGGGCGAGCCGGCGAAGTCTGATTGGTTGGCAGCGCGCCAAGGCTGACGTCACTGGCCGAGGCTATAAAGAAGAGCGCGCGGAACTCAGCGCGATGAGGGAGAGCCCGAGTTGAGTTGAGCAGCGCGGTCGAGATCCTGAGCAGATCGGAGATCCTGAGCGAGAGATCCTGAGCGAGTGAGATCCGGATTAACGAGGGCCAAACGCCATTTTGGGCAGTTGGTTTTGATCCAGAGTGTTGAGTTCGCAGAGACGAGGACTGTCGTTCGAATCGACCTCGTGTGGAGCCGCTGACCTGCGTTGGACGTGTGGCGCTTGGAGCGAGGCCTCGTGGCACCTGGAGCGAGGGACCTCGTAGTGTGCGATCGATGCCGAACGGAGCGGTGTTGGACGGCAGCCACCAAGACGACAAAGACGAGATGAGGCCGCATCCGCGAATACACTTTCCATAAAAGACGTGTTATTTTCGCATTTCATCCCCCTCGTCTTGTGTTTGAGGTCTGGTGTGCGGGATCCCGATTTAGGATATTCATTACTGGCGCGTGCTTTTCCTGTCCTTGCTTTTTCCTGAATAAACCCTTGCATTATTTTTGTACATATAACTGAGCGCAATTTTCCGGGTGGTTGATTTTAAGAGATAAGGCTGCGGGGGCTCTCGCCGCTTCCCTCCATCCCACGCACTTGGGTAGCTTTGGTTTCGGAGTCCGCCATCGAGTTTTCGCCTCAAGGGTTAAAGCCTTCGCGATCGGCATCCATGAGCGCCTGATATAAATTTCAGCGGTTGCGCGACATTTGGTAGTCAGTAGTGGGGTTGAACCCTAAAAAAAATTGGTGTCAGAGTGTGGAGAATTGGGAAACATAATTTTTGGTAATCGAGGCGGTGAAATTTGTATAGTCGATTGGACATACGTAGCGCGATATCGCGTCTTCGACAAATTTAAATTTTGTTTCGGAATTAAAATAAATACGCGCGTGGGAAATGACCTTCCGAAAAGCGGATATCGGAGGTCGACGAAATGGAGGTGCGCAGCGAGGCTTCTGTCAGTTTAGGGAGTGAGCCGGAAATAGAGGGGATTGAGAATAGCGTTGGAACTTCCCCCGCCGCAGAGACGGCTCCTACAACTTAACAGACCATATTCAATCTATTGAAGGCCCACTATGAACGACTGAATGAGGAAAGGGATGCCCATTATAGCAAAATGAATGTCCATTTTGAAGAAATGAGGGTGATAATGAGAGGAGGTAGTGAACAAAAGAAGGCCCAGATTAAAGAAACGGAAACCCCATGTGAGCAAACGAATGAGATAAAGAAAGAACAAAATAATGATTCATGCGGGGCACAGGAGAAGCCAAAGGTGGCAGAAATTCAATCTGAAAGGGGGGAAGGCAAATTGGGGATTGCGCTGGGAACGGCATATGAAGAGGCTAATGGGGAATGCCAACAGGTGAGCGGGGAGTGCTCACAGGGGAATGTGGAGTGCCCACAGGTAGATGGGGAATGCACACAGGTGAGCGAGGAATGTAAGAATTGTAACAGGGAATGTTTCCCACCTGGCCTGGAGGTTTATCGGGACCGTGTTGATGTCACAACACCCCAACCGGGGGATGAATTTGGAATGGTGCAGCACCAGGGCGGTGGTGCGGAGTAAGAGGGGGTAGAGTTATTGGGGGTCCGTGTAAGGGAGCCGGACCGGGTATTTATTGGAGTTATTGGGGAAGACCTGTCGGAGCCGGAATTGATTTGTGATGATGATGAGGATGATGTGATTCAGCGGCTGGGGACCTGGGACAGTCCCATGGAGGTAGGGGTTGACCAGGTCCAAAGGAGTTTGTGGGATGAGGTGAGTCGGTCCGAGGAGATGTCTGTGGTGACCAAGGGGACCCTCACCGTGCATACCGATTGGGTAACAGAGGCTCCGAAATTGCAGAACCAGTTGGGGGAGTGTGTTGACTCCGGGCTGGATTTGGACCTTGGGGAGTCGGGAGATCGAGCCTCTGGAGATTTGGTCCCCGTAGGGAATTTGGACCAGCTGCAGGGAGGGGCAGAACAACCCGAGGGAGTCGTTACCTGCAGCTGTGGTTTGGCAGTGGAAATAAAAAATTTTAAAAGGAGAAAGAAATTTAGATTTAAATGGTAGTTGGATTTGGAGCAGCCTTGGTTGGAGTTGGTCCAAGGGCTGCGGGATTTGGACCGGGAGAGGTCAATGGTGATGGCCTCGGGCAAAAGTTGCCCCTTTAGAAATTTGGTAATGCCAACCAGCTGGGGGGGGGGGCTGTGCTGGCGAGATTTGGACGTGGGGTCCAGCCATGGGTGGCATGGTATGACCTGGGCCCAACGGGGGGTCTGGTGGAGTGTGGTGTCCCTTGTCCAGCAGGGCGCCGGCCGGGCGAGTGGCTCGGGCAGGCAGGGTCACCGGACCCTGGTGGGAGTTAAGACCTCCAGTGGGTCCGGGGTGGTTTCTCAAGCCTGGGATGGCAAATATTGTGGACCACTAGGGGGAGATGTTGTGGGTCACGCTTTGGTGGTGGCACCGCATACGGCCAACATGGGCCTGATGTAGTGACCACCCGGGCATGCAGCCTGACACCCTCTCCCTGAGACTCTGGGACAGCCAGCATGTGGAGACCTGACATGCTGTGTTGGTTTATGGACGCGGGTCGAACCGAATGGACAGGGAGGGAGATAGCCTGCCGGACAACCATTGGGGCATCTGTGGAACGTGATGGTGTGAGAGTGACCTTCCACAGATGTTCCGTTTTGATTTATGGACTCTCGGGTTGGGAAGAGAGCCATGGGGTTGAGGAATCGGGAAGTTGTAACGTGCCGAGCATATGGGCCATGCTCGGCTGGCATGTGTATGGAAAAGCATCTTTCTTCGGTTGAATTTAGTGAAATGTGAAAAATGTTTGCCATGGGTAATCTGTGGGTTAGATGTAAATTTAAGGGTCAATTTTGTGAAGAGAAATTGTGGACACTGTACAGTGACGCCATTATTGATCCAGGTGTGCTAGACCAGAGTGTTGGAGGCTGGAACAAAAAAAATTGATAGGGCAGCAAGACACAGCCTTCAACTGGTTATGGGGGCGACTTCGCCAATATTTGGGACGCGGGATCATGGGGATGTAGTTGTGCAGCCTGGGGGTCAACGTGGTGCTGTGCGTGTCCGAGGGGTGTGGACCATGTCTTCTGGGTGAGTCTCCTGGTGGAGCATGGCTGTTGAATGGACATTGATGTGGTCAAGTGTGGGTGAGCACTGGGGGGGCTGCAGTTCTGTAGTCGGACTGGGGGATGATGTGGAGTTGCAGGGGACGTGGCTATAGGGCTGCCACGCACTGCGACTGTGCCCCCCAGGGCCGAGGTTGTGCGTGCGGTAGTTTGTTTTTGGCAGCAGGTGCTCACCACATTGGCCAGCTGGGGCTGGTGCAGCCGTGTTCCTCGCAGGGGGGCCGAAGGATGGATGGTGGGTCGCACCCTTATGGACGCTCATGGGCCATGTTGGCGTTTTAACTGCTCACCTTGTCCCGATGACCCTTGCACGGTAGAGGTGCAGTGCTGTCGTGGTCACTGGTAGTTGTGTAGTGATGATCACCGTTGGATATGGATCCACATACCTGCCAGTGTAGTGGGACAAAAGAGAAATTTGGAAGAATTTGGTAGGCCCAATGTGAAATTGTGGGATTTTGTGGGTGGATTGCACTTTGGACCTGACCAAGGGGTAGTTACCTGCACTTGAGGTGAGTGTTGATGTGTACTGTCCCAGGCTTCAGGACTTGCTTGTTAAATTGGGGACATGTAGTTTGGAGTTGGGAGGCGGGTGAGAGTGATGACATGGCCGGTGAGGGGATGGAATGGGGGCCACACAGTGTCTTGTGGGTAGCGTTTGTGTTGGTGTTGTGGTGATGTGTTTTCATGTGGTCGTGAGAGTGGAAACTGGAGAGCGAGTGATGATTATTGGAGACAATGAGTGGCGATTATTGTGTTTTGGAAATGGAAATGTGTAATGGCAAATGTGAATGGGGGTAATTTCACATGTAACAGGCCATGGCAACCTTTGTAACACCTTTTACACCATCTTTGGAATTGTGCTGAGTTGTGTGAGAATTGAATGGCAGCGGGGGAGGAAGTGTGTTTTGGGGTCTTGTGGGTGCGGAAGGTGTGTGTCCCCACAGATACGGATCAAGCTCTGAGGAGCGATTCCTGCGGCCCCCCTCTTCGGCAATTACCCCTGGCAGCCAGTGGTATCTGGAAATTGGAGCTCGTTGGTGGAGGGTCTGGTTGGGCGCCGTGGGGTGAGGGAATCCCCCGGTGACCGGTGTGGCTGCGCGGAAGCAGGAGGCCACGGAGGAGCCTGGTGTGTGTGGAGACCCTCACCGGCGAGGTCACGGCGGAAAGGGGCTGTTGGGGTGTCACGGGTGTTACGGATTCGTCACTTCCGTTGTGGTGGTTTTCATCCACTGTAAACATTTTCGATTCCATGTACTATTATTGTTGTCAAAAGGTTTATTGTTTATGAACTGTTTTCAAAAGGTGAAAAAGTTAGTTTTAAATGAAACCGGAACCGGACGATGAAGAAGGCGGAGCGAGTGGAGTCTGACAAGAAGCATAGTTGCTTTGCAGTCTGGAGCGAACGTTGGCGAGCAAGAGTCACGAGTGAACTTTTGGCTTCCCGGGAAAGGGATTCCTGCGACAGAGTTGTTATCACTGTGACAGATCAACCTGCGTATCAGGTTTTGCGGTGGATGCTTAGTCATGGCCCTTAGGGATATTTTGGGGGCAGTTTGGTTCAAATTCTTCCAAAAGCACCAAATTTGGCCCAGATGTTGCCCATGCCATACTCTTTCGATTTTTGACGGGCACCAAGACGGGCACCCCCCCGGGGGCCCCATATTGGCGAAATGCTAAATGGCCGTCACCCGGATTAGAGGAAAATCAAATAAATAACCAAAAGGGTTGGAATCATGTATGATACCACTTTTCAGGGGTTTTCGAGGTCCAGGAATCCATTTATGATGTTATTTTGATGATTCGAGGTCAAGGTCAACCCTCAAGGTCATCTTAAAGGTCATTTTTGAGTCAAACATGTCAGTTTTTGAGTTTTTTGTCAAGATTTACGCGAGGTTCACCATTTTATGTTTCTGGGTTGGGTAATCGAACTCTGACCTTATTTTTGACAATTAGAGGAAATATTTACATGTCTATTTCCTAATTTTCAGGCATATGCAGTTCATCAGTCTAATTACAAAGGTACGGATTTTGATGTTTTATGAACTGTATGCCATATCCTTGTTTAATTTTTGTGCGATCATGATCCGGGTTCATGTATACATGATTGTATACATGTCATAAATACGACGTCATAGGTCATGTGACCTGGCGGCCATATTGTATTTTATGAAAACCTTAAAAATGGATCCCTGCCTTCATTTTTCGATCGATTCATTTTGAACTTTGACCACTTATAGTACGCCATGTGATTGGATGCATATCCTAATTATGACGTCATAGGTCAGGTGACATGGCAGGATGGACCGGTATGGTCCCCGGATCATACCGCCCTTGGCGCCCGTCAAAAATCGAAAGAATATGGCTTGGGCATCATCTGCGCCAAATTTGATGCTTTTGGAAGAATTTGAACCAAAATATCCCTAAGGGCCCTGACTAGCTGAAGAGAATCATCGTCATCATCGTTGTGCCGTTGCACCACGAGACCGGGCCGTCGGCCATTTTGACTCACGTGCTTTGCAGCGCTCAGTGTTTTTCGCCTCGTTTTAGTAACTGTCACCGCATTCAGACGTGGATCTGGCGTGTGTGTGACACGTGGCTTTTGAAGGTTAATTTGTGGTTCGCCGACTGTGAGCCGTGTAACGTCAATACCCGAGGGTGTGATTTCCCAGTCGCCTGGAGGGCGCCTTTGCACAGCTTTTGCAGCCGGACTGTACCTGCCAACCCAACGCGATTCTGGTCTCGATTGGACATTGATCTGTCGATAACTGGAGCGGATCGACTCTGGCTTGAAGCCGGGGATTAGAGACATTGGGGATGTTCTTTTTTCACTCACTTGGAGCACAGTGAGTTATATATTATGAAACTGATTGTACCATCATAGGATATTGATTGTACTTTTGATTCATATTATTGTTGTGCTGTTATTCTTGTGTGATCTTAATACAATATTTGTTTGTGAGTTTAACAATTGGTGTGGCTTCCCCATTGATCTTTGACAAACAGAATAACACATTTTTCTGCCGTGCCTCCTCTCGGGGCTCGGAGGTACACCGTGACCAGGGGGTCGGGGAGGAGCACATAACAGAAATTGGGGGCTCGTCCGAGAAATTGGGAACTCGTCCAAAATTGGCCCAAATTGAAATTGGGGTCCTCGTCCGGGATTAAATTCCCTAACATTCGTCCGGGATTGAATTCCCTAACATTCCCAAAATTCCTAAATTTGGAATTTTTCTAACATTCCCAAATTTTTCAAAAAAAAAAATTGGAAATTTTTTTGTGTGAAGATTAACAGGTGTTAACTGATAGTGACCATGGTGTTTGACGCAGAAAAGTTTGCGGCGTCCCCTAATGAGGCACATTTCCTGGCGTTAAAAAGATCGGAACTCTTGATATTGGCCAAACATTGTAACTGGGAGGTCCGAGCTCATATGAAGAAAGCAGAGATGCAGACATTGGTGGTAGAATCTCTGGTGGGACACTGGGACAGGGAACATGGACAGAGGTAGCCTTGGATTGGTTACCCGAGGAAAAATAAAATGTGGAGCTCCGGAAAATGGAGATGCAACTGCAGAGCCAGGAAATGTTAAAAGAGTTGGAATGGAAAGCCGAGGAGAGAAGAGCAGAGGAAAGGAGAGCTGAAAGAGAACTCGAGGAAAAAAGAGTAGAACAGGAACGAGAACTCGAGGAGAGAAGAACAGAGGAAAGGAGAACTGAAAGGGAACTCGAAGAAAGAAGAGAAAAGGAAAGAGCCAAGGAAAGGAGAGCCGAAAGGGAGTTAAAGGAACGTGACATGGAGTATCAGAAGGAAGTTAAACTCAAGGAGCTGGAATTAAAGGGAGAACGGAGAGAAGTCGTATCCATGCCGGCTAGTTCGACAACTAGTCAGAACACCTGGGATGTTGGTAGGCATGTGAGGCTAGTTCCACCCTTCAATGAAAAGGAGGTAGCCAAGTTTTTTTTACACTTTGAGAAAGTGGCTCAAATGCAAAAAGGGCCTGTGGGGTCCTGGACTATGTTAGTGCAAAGTGTTTTGGTGGGTAAAGCTCAAGATAACTATTCGGCTTTACCGATTGACCAATGTGCAGATTATGAGATAGTGAAGAAAACCATTCTCAAAGCCTATGAATTGGTCCCTGAAGCTTACCGGCAAAAATTCCGGAATGCCAGGAAGAGGGAGAGTGAGACCCATGTGGAGTTTGCCAGAATGAAGGAAACCATGTTTGATCGGTGGTGTGATTCGAAGGGGATTGGGAAAGACTTCAAACTGTTGTGACAATTGATCTTGGTGGAGGAATTCAAACAGTGTGTCCACGCGGACATAAAAGTACATCTGGAGGAAAATAAGGTACCAGAGTTGTATGAGGTAGCAACCGTGGCAGATGACTATGCCTTGACACACAGGATGGGGTTCCACAAACCTAACTTCCCGCCTAGAGTTCGCCAGGGAAGTTATGGTACATCCGGTGCGGAGAACGAATATTCATGGGGGTGGCCTAGAGATGACTAAAAAAAAAAAAAAAAAAAAATGTATGAGGTAGCAACCGTGGCAGATGAAGCTTACCGGAGAACCTAGAGATACCGTCCTTACCTAGAGATGACTATTAGGACAAATCTGATACCGCGACTTTAGGGGATCAGAAGACTACAGTTCCAAGACAGACATCTTCCGGGGGGCTCGAGGCAGACCTCGAGTTTTTCCTCTGGGCCTACTTGCGCTTTTTGCAAGAAACCTGGGCATTTGATGTCCCAATGTTATGCCCTGAAAAGGAAAAATCAGGAGTGGAGTCAGACTAGTACAACTCCGAATGCCTTGGCAAATGCAAGAAATCGTCCTTGGAGGACAGTGCCTTGTGAAGGTTCTCATGCCAAAGTTACGGCATCACAGAACGACTTTGTTCAAGAGGGTGACAAACCTTTTATTTCAGAGGGGTTTGTGTCACTAGATGGAGATTTAACGAACCAGAGGCCTGTTAGGGTATTGAGGGACACAGGAGCACATCAATCTTTGATGCTTGAGGGCATTTTGCCATTGTCAGAGAAGACGGCAATTGGTGTTCGTGTTCTTTTACAGGGGGTTGGTGGCTATGTTAAAGCTCCACTTCATGTCATCCATTTAAAGTCTGATTTGGTGTCAGGACCGGTCACCGTAGGTTTACAAGCCACTCTTCCTGTAGAGGGAATCTCCTTTGTTATCGGGAATGATTTGGCCGGTGGTCAAGTTTCTGGTAACCCGATGTTTGTTGAAAGCCTAGTATGGAAAATAACATCGCACAGTTAGAGCAGGAAATCCGGGTATCTTTCCATCCTGTGCCGCGACTCGTGCTATGGGTAGGAAGCGCTCTGAAGAGAAGGAGAAGGTACTGACGTCACGCTTTGCACAGGCACGTCTTGTCGAGTACCCTGAAACTAAGTGTCAGCACACACGAGTCAGGAATGGAGGCAATGTTGGCAAGCTCTTTGTAGGTGGACTGAACTTCAAAACAAGGGGAGATGTTCTGGACTCTGTCTTCGGCAAATATGGACCACTCTTGGAAGTGTTGCTGATAAAAGACAAGGAGACGCAAAAGTCGAGAGGGTTTGGCTTTGTCACGTTTGAAAACACAAAGGACGCCAAAGATGCAGAAAAGGATTTGAATGGCAAGGATTTGAATAGTCGGACCATAACAGTAGAGAAGGCAGGCCATGGGCGTCGAGGGGGCTACAGAGGAGGAAAACGTGGAGGTAGTTTCAGGGGTGGCTATGGCTCCCGGGGTGGGAGTAGTAGTTTTGGTGGTGGCCGCAGTCGAGATTACTATGGAGGCTCCCAGAGTTACGGCAGCTCCCGAAGGGATGATTATCAGGGTAGTGGCCGAGAAGGAGACCGCTATTCACGTGACTACAGTGACAAGTGCTCCAACCGTGATTATTATGAAAGTTAGGAAGAGTTTGAAGCACTGAATGCTGCGGAGCAGCCGAGCCAAGATTCCTACATGGATTAACCGTGAACTCCACGTTCCTAAAGGCGTCCATGTAGTGAATACTTCCAGGCCTCACCACCCAACCACCATGAAACCTGGCTCTCAGCTCTGCCTCCTTCAAAAAGTGCTATAGATTTGCTTTGTTTTGGATTTTTGATCACAACCCCTTAACCTTCATTCAAAAAATGAAAAATAAAAATCAGAGGTTGATGAGATGGAGTTTGGCCTTGCAGGAGTTCAACTTGGAAATTGAGCATGTAAAGAGCAGGGACAATATCGTTGCTGATGCTTTGTCCAGAGTGAACTAACTTTGGAAATTTCTGTAGGTTGTTTGGAAGTTTTGTTGCTTTATTTTTGGGAAATATTAATTATTGTTGCTCACGTGAATTGATGATTTGGGTGTGAGTTTTACTTTTGTTTGTTAAAAGAGTTTTGCCTGCAAAGAAAGTTTTCACGATGTTCAAACTTTCTTTCTTGAGGGGGGGAAGTGTTACGGATTCGTCACTTCCGTTGTGGTGGTTTTCATCCACTGTAAACATTTTAGATTCCATGTACTATTATTGTTGTCAAAAGGTTTATTGTTTATGAACTGTTTTCAAAAGGTGAAAAAGTTAGTTTTAAATGAAACCGGAACCGGACGATGAAGAAGGCGAAGCGAGTGGAGTCGGACAATAAGCATAGTTGCTTTGCGGTCTGGAGCGAACGTTGGCGAGCAAGAGTCACGAGTGAACTTTTGGCTTCCCGGGAAAGGGATTCCTGCGACAGAGTTGTTATCGCTGTGACAGATCAACCTGCGTGTCACGTTTTGCGGTGGATTCTGAAGAGAATCATCATCATCATCGTCGTGCCGTTGCACCACGAGACCGGGCCATCGCCAATTTTGACTCGCGCGCTTTGCAGCGCTCAAGGTTTTTCACCTCGTTTTAGTCACTGTCACCGCATTCAGACGTGGATCTGGCGTGTGTGTGTGTCATGGCTTTTGAAGGTTAATTTGTGGTTCGCCGACTGAGCCGTGTAACGTCAATACCCGAGGGTGTGATTTCCCAGTCGCCTGGAGGGCACCTTTGGATTTCCCAGTCGCCTGGAGGGAGCCTTTGCACAGCTTTGGTAGCTGGACTGTACCTTCCAACCCAACGGGATTCTGGTCTCGATTGGACATTGATCTGTCGATCGCTGGAGCAGATCGACTCTGGCTTGAAGCCGGGGATTAGAGACATTGGGGATGTTCTTGTTTCACTCACTTGGAGCACAGTGAGTTATATATTGTAAAACTGATGGTACCATCATAGGACATATATTGATTGTATTTTTGATTACTATTATTGTTGTACTGTTATTCTTGTGTGATCTTAATACAATATTTGTTTGTGAGTAACAATTGGTATGGCTTCCCCATTGATCTTTGACATACAGAATAACACATTTTTCTGCCATGACTCCTCTCGGGGCTCGGAGGTACACCGTGACCAGGGGGTCGGGGAGGAGCACCTAACACGGGGCCAAGAGGTAAAAGGGGGGGGGGGCAATGAACTTGTAAGTCGGTTGACTTGTGTTTGGGACTGCGGGCACCACAGCCTGAAGCGCCCCCACCATCTTTTTGTGCGGTACCTCCTCGCTGCCTAGTTGAGGAATGCACACACATGAATGACATCAATGCCATGGTCCTGCAGGGGGGGGGTGAAATAAGTGCTTTGAAACGATTTTTGTGTAATAGAGAGTTTCAGAATGAGTATGCATGGATAGGGGGGTTGTGTTGAATGAATGTGGGCGAAATCCACCGAGCCATGTCACTCACCTGTAACATCTGGACAGGGCTTGTGGAAATTTAGGGGCGCATTGGGGATGGCCCCGCAGGTAAGGTTGCATCTTGTGGCATCCACTGGGAGATGCGGTCTGTAGACCGGTGTATGTACAAAGGTTAGAGTTTTGGAATTTTTGTAAGTTGATTAAGTTTTGTGGTTAAGTTAGTTTTGCATGTTGTTTGTTTCCTCCCTCCGCAGGAACAATGAAGGGGGGGGGGGGGCTGTGTTATGTCGATGTGGTAGTGATATGTAGAGCAGATAGAGCTGAGTAGGTAACATGCTTCGAGGTGTCGCGGTATGGAATCTGACCCTGTAATAAGTTCATGTGTAGGCGTTTTGTCAGGTAAGGAGCATACTTGTGAATCTACCAGGAGATTCGTGTGTTAAGTAGAGTAGGGATTAAGGAGTAGCGCCCCTGTGTGTCCTCACCTGGTTAGCCAAACCTTTGTCCATTTTGGCACTGCACACCACTTAGACATTCCGACGGATCCCTTAGTACAACACTAAGTAACGCCCCCCCCCCCCCCTGACATGACCTAGGAAGAAATCAGGCCAGGACACCGCCACATGGCCACCGCCATTTACACCTCCGACAGGCCTATCCACCTCGAATAGCACGTGCTATGACACCAGGAGCAGGAGCAGGGAGCGTGAGTGGGAGTGACTCAGTGGGTGTGCACCTGGGCGAGCTGGCGAGTCAGTGGAGGAGTCTGATTGGTTGGCAGCGCGCCAAGGCTGACGTCACCGGCCGAGGCTATAAAGAAGAGCGCGGAACTCAGCGTGACGAGGGAGAGCCCGAATTGAGTTGAGCAGCGCGGTCGAGATCCTGAGCAGATCGGAGATCCTGAGTGAGAGATCCTGAGCGAGTGATATCTGGATTAACGAGGGCCGAACGCCATTTTGGGCAGTTGGTTTTGATCCAGAGTGTTGAGTTCGCAGAGATGAGGACTGTGATTCGAATCAACCTCATGTGGAGCCGCTGACCTGCGTTGGATGCGTGGCGCTTGGAGCGAGGCCTTGTGGCATCTGGAGCGAGGGACCTCGTGGTGTGTGATCAAGGCCAAACGGAGCGGTGTTGGACGGCAGCCACCAAGATGACAAAGACGAGATAAGGCCGCATCCGCGAATACACTTTACATAAAAGACGTGTTATTTTCGTATTTCATCCCCCTCGTCTTGTGTTTGAGGTCTGGTGTGCGGGATCCCGATTTAGGATATTCATTACCGGCGCGTGCTTTTCCTGTCCTTGCTTTTTCCTGAATAAACCCTTGCATTATTTTTGTACATATACCTGAACGCAGTTTTCCGGGTGGTTGATTTTAATAGATAAGGCTGCAGGGGCTCTCGCCGCTTCCCTCCATCCTGCGCGCTTGAGTAGCTTTGGTTTCGGAGTCTGCCATCGAGTTTTCGCCTCAGGGGTTAAAGCCTTCGCGATCGACATCTGTGACCGCCTGATATAAATTTTGGCGGTTACGCGACAATATATATATATATAAATAAATATGTATAAATAAATTCGTACCACGCTTAGCCAATGGAGAAATCACAAAGGCGATCGAATTGGAAAGGAAAGGAAGAACAAAGATGTTTAATTAATATTGCACGTATTTACAGCCAGGACGAAGAGACACAGGGAAATCCTTAAACAGTCTTATACTTAATACCCCTGGACAAATGGGCCCGTCCCACTCACACTCACATGGGGATTGCAGATGGCAGGATGATGTTCAGCGCGTCCAGGGATGGCTCTCGTGCAGCTGTCTCCGGTCCCCGGCACGTCCCGGAAAGATGGAGGCAGAAGGCAGGAGCTTGTAGTTTGTCGCCTGAACGGAGCGGGTTATCACGGGGCGAACGGTAGAGGGCGGACTTTGGCGTGGCTGGCGGTTATTCACTCGTGGTTATTGTTACATGCTCCTCCCCGACCCCCTGGTCACGGTGTACCTACGAGCCATGAGAGGAGTCACGGCAGAAAAATGTGTTATTCTGTATGTCAAAGATCGAGGGAGAAGCCACCCCAATTGTTACAAACAAATATTGTATTAAGATCACACAAGAATAACAGTACAACAATAATATTATTCAAAAGTACAATCAATATGTCCTATGATGGTGCCATCAGTTTTGTAATATTTAACTCACTGTGCTCCAAGTGAGTGAAACACTAACATTCCCCATTGTCTCTTATTCCCGGCTTCGAGACGAAATTGATTCGCTCCAGCGATCGCCAGAACGAGGTCCAATCGAGACTAGAATCCCGTGCGGATGGCAAATACAGTCACACAGCCAAAGCTGTACAAAGGCGCCCCCAAGGCACCTGGGAAATCCAAAGGCGCCCTACAGGCGACTGAGAGATCACACCCTCGGGTATGGACGAATTAACCTTCAAAAAGCCACGTCACACACACGGCCCAGATCGACGTCTGAATGCGGTGAAGATGGTCGAAAAGAGACGAAACCGCGAGCGAAGCACAAGTCCTGCGCGAGTCAAAATGGCCGACGACCCTGTCTCGTGGCGCACGGCACGGCGATGATTTTCTCCTGAATCGATCGCAAAACCTGACACGCAGGTTGACCGGTCACAGCGATGACAACTCTGTCGTAGGAATCCCTTTCCCGGAAACCCGAAAGTTCGCTAATGACTCTGGCTCGCCAACGTTCGCTTCAGAACCCGGAGCAACTCGGCTTTCTTGTCCGACTCATTTGCTCCGTCCTCTTTCTCTTCGTCCTCCGGTTCCCGATCCGGTTTCCAGTTTCTTTTAACATTAACTTTTTTACCTTTGGAAAACAGCTCATGGACAATAAACTTTTTGAAAGCAATAATAGTATATGGAATCAGAAATATTTACAGTGGATGCAAACCACCACAACGGAAGTGACGAATCTGTAACATTATGGCCACGTTCACTCGCGTGGCCGAAATGCGCTATATGTGTTACCGGCGCGTCTGGCTGCGCCCGCATACTTGTACGGCCAACACCTCTTCCTCTATCCCCTGGCACGTACATTATACTGCGAGGGTCAATGTTCAACAACGGCGAGTGATGCAAGTTCTCTGGTCCTCTCCGCGTTCTGTCTCCGGATCAGCTCTGCGAGTCCTCTGCAAGTCCTTTCGAGGGCTTTTCGTGTGGGCTTATATAGACCTGCCCCGCGAACCTTCTGGAACTCACCAGACTCTCTTCACCACGCCCTCTCAAGCCATGCCGCTCGAGCTCTGATTGGCTGGTGGCTCTTACCGTCCCCCCACGCCGCTCACCCCGACCACGCTCCCCTCCTTCACCTTCCGAGGCCCACCTCGTGTTAACTCGACTAGGGGACAGCGAAATGGGACGCGGGATGGATCGCGCCCATAGAGGTAGAATGGAGGTTGGAGCAAAATGATTGGGGGGCCTATTCTCCTGTCTTTACACAACGCAGGTACTAAGAGGGGAAATGGCCTATTCTTACACATACTAAGACATAACTACACTACAAATGGGCCTATATGTTGCTCGTGTGACTAACTATGGGGGGCAAACCTTTAACCTTTAATGACTTCAATGTGCCAATCTCAAAACCGCAGCAATACATATATAGGCACAAACAAATGAAATTCCAGAACAGTGAAAAACATTGTCGATTAAAAAAAAAAAAGGTGTGCAAAACCTACACGTCATCAATACCTTTTCGGACATTATATTTTGTGCAATGGAAATCCACCTTTTGCAGTCCTACATTTCCAATCATTTCAGATGTATTTGTGATCACAGCATCCCTTGGTGTCAAAACATTGTTGATGTAGCCTCATTTTCACCCAAGTATAAATATCCGTTTCTATGACCTGTAAAGATCCCCTTCTGAGAGCCTGGTATGTTTCCTTGTGTGTGGTCGCAGATGCTGAGATCTATCAGACGAATCCTGTACTTATGATTCAATGGACTTGAAAAAGATGGAATGTGAAATGGTCAGGAAGATAATGAATAAACAAACAAACAAAATAAAATAGCATTTCATAGTACACAGCAGGGATTGCGGATAGATGACGTGCCAGCAATCTTGTTTTGGAACAGGATAAGCAGATTTTCCCAATCGGATCAGCAGGGCACTGCCAAGTTACATTTGGAACACAAATATTCCTTTTGGAATGGAAATCTGCAAGCGCATAAAGGTGAACGTACACGAAACAAAAAAAAAGATAATTGGAAAATACAACTTCACTCCACACATTATATCCATTTCAAATCGATTTGACATGAAGGTGGGAAATCGCACAATGTCAATATATACAAAGTAAATTAATTATTTTTGTTAATATTGCAGCTTCAAAACCATATGAGGTGACTGCAACTTCAAGAAAGAGATGCTCAAGGTACAAGTTCATATTTAAAACAGAGTTACTATTCGATCAGTGAAAGTGCTAAAATCTTTCTCCAACAATCCAAGCACAACTGCTGTACATTGTCGGCTCCAATCATGGAAAAAGCAAACATCAAAAAGTAAGGTTATGATAGATAGGCCTGAAGAGGAGAGACTCATGATGACAGGAACCACAGAACCCCCTCACAAAATGCATCATGATTCAGAAGGCCTCCCCTGATATCACATCATCCGTCCTGCAGTCTTCGGAGAAATCCTCACCGAGGAAGGCAAATCATATTAGGAGCTACGAGATCACCGAGTTTAAATCTTCGTTCATATGGAGCACAAGGCTGTGGGGTAGCATCATTGGCCGAGGGCGCAGCTGTGCCGCTGATGCAGTGCCCTCTGTATGTCAGGGCAGGAATTTGGAATTTGTTCATGGTGCCGGCGATAGCTCGACTACTCTTCCCGAAGGACACATGGGATCTTTAACATGCACCAAAGAATTCTGTCTGACCGGACACCCGTTTAATGTCCATCCGAGGGACGGCAGACAAATTGATGGATCGCCCTGACTGTGAAACAGTTTACACGATCAGCCCTGGAGTTTACAACGAATACTCCAAATTGAATTCTGTACTGAAACAACCTGAAAAATTTTGGATTGCATTATTCAGATGGCACAACCTAGATAGGCCTTGGCATAGAAAAAACAACTATCACGGAAGCTTCTCCTCAGTGAAAGACACATGAAGCCCGCTTGGATTTTGCAAAAAAGCAACAAAAGGACCCTCAGACTGTGAGAAACAAGATTCTGTGGTCTGATGAAACCAAGATTGAACTGTTTGGCTTCCATCTGGCCACTCTGTCATAACGCCCAGATCGGTGGGGTGTTGCAGTGATGGTTGTCCTTCTGGAAGTTTCTCCCATCTCCACACAGGATCTCTGGAGCTCAGCCAGAGTGACCATCGGGTTCTTGGTCACCTCCATTACCAAGGCCCATCTCCCCCGATTGCTCAGTTTGGCCGGGCGGCCAGCTCTCGGAAGAGTCCTGGTTGTTCCAAACTTCTTCCATTTAAGAGTTATGGAGGCCATTGTGCTCTTGGGAACCTTCAATGCAGCAGAGATTTTTTTGTCGGCTTCCCCAGATCTGTTCCTCGACACAATCCTGTCTCTGAGCTCTGCAGGCAGTTCCTTCGACCTCATGGCTTGGTTTTTGCTCTAATATGCATCGTCAGCTGTGAGACCTTATATAGACAGTTGTGTGCTTTTCCAAATCATGTCCAATCAATTGAATTTAGCACAGGTGGGCTCCAATCAAGGTGTAGAAACATCTCAAAGATGATCAAGAGATATGGGAGGCACCTGAGCTAAATTTCAAGTGTCATAGCAAAGGGTCTGACTGCTTATGTCAATGCGATATTTCAGTTTTTTATTTTTAATAAATTTGCAAAACTTTCTAAAATTTTGTTTTCTCTTTGTCATTATGGGGTACTAGGGCATGCCCGTACTATATATAAGCTAGGACGTGCCCGTACGTGGGTGCCCGTTCCTTGCTAAAAAAAAAAAAAAAAAAAATTTGTGTAGGGGTGTGTGTGTGTAAACATCCTAGGGCGTGCCCGTACGTGGGTGCAAAAAAACATGCGTGCAAACAACAACAACAAAAAAAAACTTTGAAACCACGTGGCAGTAACGACCACAGAACCCCCCCCCCTCTATTTACATGAATGGTTTGGTCCATTCGCAACGACCACAGAACCCCCCCCCTCTATTTACATGCAATGGTTTGGTCCATTCGCAACGCCAAAGCGAACGGCGAACGGCTAAATCGCCATAGCTCGGTAAGTACTTGTCCGATTAATTTCAAACCTTGAAAAGGCACATCCTCGGGTCCCCAGCAATATACCTGGCAAGTTTAAAGTATATCGGACCCGTGGTTGTCGAGAAACAGCGGTCACAGACAAACAAACAAACGTACAAACGTACAAACGTACAAACGTACAAACAAACACACAGAGATTACTGGAATTATAGATAGATTGAGTGTAGATTGATGAGGGAAAAAATGAACTTAAACGATTTCAGCATAAGGCTGCAACATAACAAAATGTGGAAAAAGTGAAGGGGTCTGAATACTTTCTGAATGCACTGTACCTCCACCAGGCTGAACAGTTTACCTTTTGTATCCACTGATAGGTCACATCTAGATTCGGACCTGAACCAAAATCGAATCGGATTATTCTTGTCACTTAACCAATTCATCCACCAAGTTTTGTTATCATCCGTCCACAACTTTTTGAAATATCGTTATATATATAATTTTTCGAACCATCACTCAATGGTGAAGATAGACTCAGACAATAATAATAATAATAATAATAATAATAATAATAATAATAATAATAAATCGCTTATCCGGATCAGGATCCAGATCTTCACCAAAATCGAATCACACACCCAACTGTTCACCAAGTTTCGTCCGAATCCATCCACAACTTTTTGAGATATCGTGCTATACATCGCTTTCAGCCCGATCACTCAATGGTGAAGAATCACTTTAAATAATCTCTGATCCGGATCAGGATCTTCACCAAAATCGAATTAATCAATTCGTCCTCGTCACATACCCAGCCTCTGCACCCAATTTTTGTCCGAATCCGTCCACAACTTTGAGTTATCCTGTTCACAAACAGACAGGGCTGAAAACATAACCTCATCCATCTTCGGTGGCGGAGGTAATTAAGACGCGACAAATGTCACAGGCAGTTGTCTTGTCTGCAATAGCAAAACATGTCCGACGCAGATTCCCCCGGCAAATGAACCCTCACTAACGAGTAACGACCCCTTTTTACAGCACGCCGGATCCCCCTTCGCTGCGGACCCTTCTCACCCTCTCTCCAGTGCACTTCCCGCAGCTACTCCAATATTCTGTGTGTGGCTTACTCAATGGACGAGGACAGATTAGCTCGATTCCTCCTCCATAGGGAGCGTTCTTTTCTTGAGGCTATTCCTCTCTTTCAATAGCCAATCTGTTTCTCTTCTTTCTTTCTTTTTTTTTATCCGCAGCCACCTATTCCTCTTGGATTCATCACAGCAAATGCTGATGGATTCAATTTTCTTGAACCAGTGCAGGCAATTAATATTTCCCGACAAACGTATACTTTTTTTATATTTAACTTTTTCTTTTTCCTCCATATTTTATGCTGCATTTGCAGGGAAGCTTTACTTCTGCAAATTGAGAGCTTTGTAATGAGAATTATTTGTGACTTAAAAATTGTCTTTTGGAATTTTGAAAACAAAAAAAAAATATTTGGTGAAGGACAAAGTGTATGTTCAGTTACCAAGCAGCTGGCTAGCCATTGCCAAGCCAGTCGTTCCTTATCGATGGTTTCAAATTGAGTGCTTCCTTGAATGAGCCACTTTGTGAGCGCTCTACAAGAAACAATTGGTAACTGAACACACACCTGGTTAGAATAAATTATTTGTGGAATCAAAACCAGAAACTAGAAAGCATCTGAAAATTCAAAGCCCGTCCGCATCCGCTTTGTATTCGGCTTTCTTCTTCTGTCTGATAAATATGACGGAAACAGCTAAAAAATACAAATAAATTAACGATTTTAGGCGACCTTGACCTTTTGACCTCAAAAGGAATATGCTTCAGTGACCCAATATTTCAAGTCAACTCTGCTCAAATTTCACATCAATAGGATGAAAATTGACGATTTTATGCAAAATCTGACCTTTGACATTTTGATGAAAAAACAAACAAAAAAAAAACTCCATGTCCCTGTTCTCCACTGTTGTGCATGTGTGCTTCCCTTCCCCCCCCCCCTCCCCTCATTATATGTTTTATGTGTCCGTTTATGTTTTTTGTGTTTAATGTGTTTGCTCTTACAAGAGCCTCAACCTTGTATACACAAAAAACACAATCAGCTTCTAGCTCTTGATTGGTGAACTATTTCAGTGACCCAATTTGCAAATTCTTAACATTTTAGGTCAATCGGATGAAAATAGAGGATATTATGCAACCTTAACCTTTAACCTAA
The DNA here is from genome assembly GCF_964187855.1 of Myxine glutinosa. Classification (NCBI taxonomy): domain Eukaryota; kingdom Metazoa; phylum Chordata; class Myxini; order Myxiniformes; family Myxinidae; genus Myxine; species Myxine glutinosa. Next base: position 60,326,182 of record NC_136274.1, on the reverse strand, counting down.
AATAAACAGATTCTCGCTTTTAATTGCTGAACCAATTCAGCGACCCAATATGCATATTCTTTAGATTTAAGGTCAATTGGACGAAAATTGACGATTTTATGGGAGGCTGACCTTTGAACTTTTGACCAAATTATTAATTTGCCTTTTCCATGTCATCATAATAAAGCTTTGGTGAAAATTTTATGACAAAATCTCAAAAGGTAAAAAAAAAAAAGTGCAGCACACACACACACACACACACACACACACACACACACACACACACACACACACACACACACACACACACACACACACACACACACACACACACACACACACACACACACACACACACACACAGACCTGGGAGGGCTCCGTTCCATCTTCTGAAACCATAGGCGTAGTTTGACTTCTCTATTTTGGGGGGGGAGGGGGCAAGATCTTGATATTAATAATGGGTAGCTCGGTCTGGCTTCCAAAATTACCGTTTGTTAGTGTAGTTACTCACGTTTAAATACTGGATGTTTTTTTTATCTTAATTGTAAATGACTGAAAAAAATTAAGGTGGGGGAATTGCCCCCCCCCCCTCCCCGTCTCTCCCCAAACCCCGCCGGTGTCTTAAACCCACATATGGAGAAAACCAAAACACACACACACACACACACACACACACACACACACACACACACACACAAAACAGTGTTGTGATGAAACCTCGTCAGAAGTTAATTGCAACATGCTAACTATAACTGCATGCAGTAGAGAGCAAACCTCCGTCAGGCTAAACAGTTTACGTTTTGTATCCCGCTGATAGCCCGGATCTGGATTCAGACCTGAACCCAATAGTATGGTCGTTTGAAGTCAAAATCATGGGCTACCGGGAAAAAATTGTTACCTAAGCATATATGGTCTCAATCAAAGCGTATTTTTGTGCTCTTTAACATGGTGAAAACTCCTCTTCAATCCTCCTTGGGGAAAAAAAGTTATAGTCGTTTTAGTGAAGGCCCCTTTTTCAGTCAAATTTCAATGGCTTCCCATGTCAGAAACCACAGACACGATATAAGCATACATGATTTGTGCCTAGATGCATTATTATCAAAGTTCTTTAATCCAACGCCTTTCATATATTTTAACAGTAGGTCATGTGACTTAATTTAATTAGCGTATTTACTAAAATGTTTATTTTAAACTTTGGGTTTATTTAATGTTTTTTGGTGGATTTTGATATTTATTACATCAATTGATTAATATATTACGGTAGTTTTATTATTCCAGTCCTTGAATATGTCAAACAACCCTTGAAGGATCGAGATCATTGGTTCAAAATATCCGATTTTGTGACCGCGATTTCGGTTATTTCTTGGAAACAAACATTCTTGACAACAGTTCGTGCATGCGTGAAGGTTCAGGATGGAAGGTTCAGGCTTGTCGGACTTGCTTGAAACTGTTTATGGTGTGAATGCTGTGACTGACACACATGATGTCGGGGAAGGCTGTTTCAAGAGCTCTAAGAGGACACTTTTTAGTTGAAGCAGCACTTATGGCCAGACTCATAGAAGCGGTGCTTCCGAGGAAATCATGCCAGGACAACGACGGTGATCCTGTCGTGATGCATCGCAGGACAACCGTGGAGACGGGTGATGAAGATAGGGGGGAATTCACTTTCGAGGACGAAAGTGAGGAAGCTTCCAGTGACGCCGACTCGGAATGTCACGAGGAGTTTGGCATCACTTTGGATGAGCTTGACTGCGATTTAGAGGAGTCCACCAAGAGGCTGAATGAGACTGAAGTAGAAGAGCTATGTTGGTACTACGAACAGCTTAGAAATCACGAAATCGATGTTGAGAGTATTGGCGAGTCACCTGCCCTCCTGAAGCTGAAAGGCATCATGGAAGCCATTAAATGTGAGCAAAAGAAGTGTTCAAGAACGGCAAAATTGTGGCTGACTTACATGGAGTACATCGACACTTTAAAGCTGTTCATTCGTGCAGAGAGGACTGGTAGTTGGAATATGCATATCATCACAGTTAGTCGTATGCTGAACCTATTTGCTGCCACTGGCCACTTCAACTATGCCAAAAGTGCTCGCCTGTATCTCCAGTAGATGTTGGAGCTGCCTTCTAGCCACCCCTGGTTGTATGCACAATTTTCAGAGCATGGGTATCACACAGTGCGCCGCAGCGATCGGTTTTGGGCCGGCTTGTGGACAGATCTCACAATTGAGCAAGTAATGATGTGATCTATAAAGAGCCGAGGAGGGTTAACTAGAGGACGAGGGATCACAGACACGGTGAGATTATTATGGATATACAGTATGCATAAGTGTGCCGAGGTGCACGAGGCCATGACCGATGTCACAGGACTTGTCCACAGAACCAGTGAGCAGCATGTGGAGCTGGGGGGCGCCCGCTGTAATCGTGATTTTGAGGATTTTAACAGAATCTTCAACTGGCTTGCTCAGCATGATCCCTTTGATGTTCAGAAGCACGAATTGAGATCGCTATCATCAGGGTTAACTGCTACCGATGGTGACGGTGTCAATTGTGACGAGGTCGAAGAAGTTGGTTTGTCGCTCCAAGAAAAACGTGATAATGTCAAGGTTCACGAAGCATCGATGGAACGCAGTCAGAACGTCCACACTTTGATTCATTTGAAAAAAGGAATCAAGATCAATCAGCAGACGGTGCATGTTGATCCACTTATGCTGTTTTCAAGACTGCTGGTCCTTCTAGAACGATGCGAAGACACAGCACCCTACTTTCAGTACGAGCTTACTCCGTTCCCGACATCTCTGTTCAAAGACTTTGCCATGCGTAAGCCGAATAAGGCCGTTTTGGCCAACAGATTGACTAGTGGCTTAAGCATGGTGAGAGCATTACAAAACACGACGTATGTTTTAGAATTTAGATGGAGGGGCCTTGCTTCATCGAGTGCGATGGCTGGCTGGAAAGACGTACAAAGAAGTGATCATGCAGTACCTTTTGTATGTCCGTTCCAAGTATGGAATATGTAGCATCGTTTTTGACGGTTATGAAAGTGGACCCTCAGTGAAAGACCACGAGCACCAGAGAAGGGCTGGAAAAGCTTCAGCAGATGTTCAGATCAGCGAAGAAATGCAGGCTCACAGAAATCAACAGCTCTTTCTCGCAAACGAAAAAAACAAGACCCAGTTCATCAATTTATTCAGCCACTATCTCAGGTTGGACGGTCATGAAGTGGTTCAGAGTGAGAGCGATGCTGATACCCAGATCGTTTCTGCAGCCCTTGACATAGCTTCAGCTGGCCAGCATGCCACAGTGGTAGCTGATGACACTGACGTCCTTGTTCTTCTGCTCTTTCACTGGAACACAGACATGGCTGATATTCACTTACGATCAGAACCCAGGAAAGCACAGAAGAGACCTTTGAAGCTCATTAATATCAAAGAAGCTGTAGGACACTTAGAGCAGACTGTTCTTCATCACCTTCTAGTAATTCACGCATGGGGTGGCTGCGATACAACCTCTGCTGATTTTGGTCACGGAAAATGCAGGATCCTCAAGCTTGTCCAGAATTCGCAAGAAGTGCGACAATGGTGTGCAGTAGTTGCGCAGAAGGATGCGACCCAGGATGCTGTCGGAGAGCCGTTGCACGGATTTTCATCAAGATGTATGGCGGAAAGCCAGACGACTCATTGACCAAATGACGACATGCTCGCTACAGGGAGCTTGCAGCAACAACCTCTTCCACGATGCGACCAAAGCGACTTCCCCCGACGGAACGAGCTGCATTCCAACATAGCCTCAGAGTGCATCTGCAGGTTATGATATGGAAAAGTCTGAATGTATCTCAAATAGAACCGTGTGAATGGGGGTTGATGGTGGAGAATGGTAGATTGGCGCCTGTCATGACCGACATGGAACCTGCCCCCGATGATCTTCTGAAGTATGTGCGCTGCAAATGTAAGGCATCGTCACAAAATCCCTGCAGCACCAATCTTTGTTCCTGTCGGAAAAGTGGGCTCAGTTGTGTAACTGCTTGTCGTAACTGTCGAGGTGAAGAGTGTCAGAATGCTGCTCCAGTGCAAACGGAAGAAGACGAAATGCCTGTGGACGCGAACATCTTTGATATACTACTTTAGATTTATTTCCTACATAGTACATATGATTTACATCTTCCGTAGAAAGTAAGCCATTCCAGTTTGTTCCCTGTTATTTTTTTGCAATGTTGCTTGGTAATGGCCTGACTATACGCCGGACGCGTAATATTTTTTTCCCATGATGGTACAGGGCAATTATACTATACTATACTATACTATACTATATTTTAATGACAATTGCCCTGTACCATCATGGGGAAAAAATTCGCACCCCGGACACAAGGCTGTTACCATGCTGGATAAATCGTGCTGTAAAAAGTTTTCCCCAAAGAGGATCAAAGAGGAGTTTTCACCATCTTGTAGAGCATAAAATTGCACTTCTTTTGATGCCATATATGCTTTGGTAACAATTTTTTCCCGGTACATCAATCAAACGACCAGACTACAAATCTAACAAGCTTGTTATCGTCACTGAACCATCTCGTCCACAACTTTGAGACAGTGTGCTACATCATCTGTTTTATCCACATCACTCATCGAAAACCGTTCAGCGGAGGAAATTGAAACTTTACCACATGTTACATGACCAGTTGATATAGCAGTCATCCTTTTGAGGGCAACATAGGCCAAAAGGTCAACAAAGGCCAAATTTCAAAAATCATCAATTTTCATCTGATTAACTTGACATTTGAACAGGATTTTCAAATCAGATTACTGAATTCAACCACCAATTAATTTTTGAGGTCAACATCGGCCACATTTCTAAAATATTGTCAATTTTCTTCTGCTTGACATCAAATTTGAAGAGGTTTGAGGTCAAAAGGTCAACATAGGCCTCATATCTAAAATTGAGAGATCGGGCCAAAAACTATAATATATATATATATATATATATATATATATATATATATATATATATATATATATATATATATATATATATATATATATATGTATATATACAGTGGAACCTTGACTTACGAGTTTAATTCGTTCCGTGACCGAGCTCGTAACTCAAATTGCTCGTATCTCAAATCAAATTTCCCCATTGAAATGCATTGAAATGCTATTAATCCGTTCCAGCCCGCCAAAAACCACACCAATTTTTTTTTAAATATACAGTATATATAAAAATATCTCGCGCTTTATATTTCACCTGTATGCAGCATACAAGTTGGCAGGATGGCCTGGACTGGAGGTACGCACACTTGACTCTAAAGTCTAAACTGTCCAGCCTGGGTTTGAATCCCGACCCAGCTATAACCTGTCATGGGTGAATCACAGGCAGGGTGATTCATCAATGTGTGTACCGCTAAACTGGGCGCCCCGTTTGCGTCCCATTAGTTGTTGGATGTTAAGGATCTCACCGTGTTTTCCACAAAGAGAAGGCGAGCTATCGCCGGCACTCTGAACAAGTTGTGGCCTGGCATGGCATGAACATGAAAACATGAACATGAACATGAAATGTTCGACATGAACATGAAATTTTCCGAAATAACCAAAATGCGAAAACTAAAATGCATCGCTATACGACAGAGATACGTACTGTACTTGAACGGCAAGATAACCACGTGACCAGAACCTACCTGGCGGCGTAAACTCGAAATAACCAAAATGCGAAAACTAAAATGCATCGCTATACGACAGAGATACGTACTGTACTTGAACGGCAAGATAACCACGTGACCAGAACCCACCTGGCGGCGTGAACTCGAAATAACCAAAATGCGAAAAAAAAAATGCAGCGCTATACGACAGAGATACGTACTGTACTTGAACGGCAAGATAACCACGTGACCAGAACCTACCTGGCGGCGTAAACTCGAAATAACCAAAATGCGAAAACAAAAACGCAGCGCTATACGACAGAGATACGTACTGTACTTGAACGGCAAGATAACCACGTGACCAGAACCCACCTGGCGGCGTGAACTCGAAATAACCAAAATGCGAAAAAAAAAATGCAGCGCTATACGACAGAGATACGTACTTGAACGGCAAGATAACCACGTGACCGGGTGGCGAAAGCTCGTAACTCGGATCTCGGCTCGCATCTCAAAGCAATAAACTGCTGGAGCGACGGCTCGTATCTCGAAAAACTCGTAAGTTGGGGCACTCGTAAGTCAAGGTTCCACTGTATATATATATATTGTTACGGACGCGGTTAAGATGTTATTTTGACCGAGCGGTGGTATTACCGCGACTGAACAGTTATTCCCCGACTAATACCCAATTTGCCCCAAACTTTGGCCGGATCGCGCCACCGCTATTCAATCGGGAAAACTCTAAAGCGACCGAATGCAAAGAGGAAAAGGAATAAGACGAGAAAAGGGTAATTGGATTTATTATGTACACATATAATCAAGAAGAAAGCAGTCACGTTTATTTACAGACGAGATTAGATACACAGTGCAACGCTAGCTTACCTACAGTCTTAATTAACCCAGGGACAGAACAAACATGGACAGACTCACGCGGGGAATGATGATAGGACTGGCGGGAGATGGATGGCTGGCGGGATAGGGAGGTCCAACTAGTTCTGCAGCTGATCGACTCGTGGGCAGCCGCCGCTCCTTCGCGGCCCTGCTCCAAACTGCCGTCCAGGCCTCACGCTGCTGTGGCTGCAGTTTCGGTGGCTCCAGCTGCAGCAAATGCAGTTTCAGTGGCTCGAGCTGCAGCAAGTGCAGTTTCGGTGGCTCGAGCTGCAGTGAGTGCAGTTTCGGTGGCTCGAGCTGCAGTTCAACCCTGGACTTCTTCTCGTCTCTCTGTAATGGTTCCTCTCCCGTCTGCTGCTTGGGAAACGCCCTGCCTGCGGGTTATATAGGCCCCGCCCCTCAACCTTCGCGAACCTCCTCGATCTTTCTTTCCACACCCTCTCCAAGTCCAACCCCTTGTTCGTGGTTGGTTGAGTGGGGCTGACTCACTCCTCCCCTCTATGACGAGGTGGGGACCCGCCTTTCTTCCCCAACCCTGCCTCGTGGTCAATGGCGGATGAAGAGAAAACCGCCCAAAATGCAGTTGGCAATGCGAATGGCAATTGACGAAAAGGGGGAATGGAGGTTTTGGGAATGGGAATGAAGGGAATCTATCTCTTTCACTGGTGCAATGGAGTATTTCAATTAATGGGAGACACAGCCTTACCCTAAAACACATAATAAGATATAACTGTTGAACAGGGGTATTCTATGATTGGCTGTAGTGTGGGTGCTCTATGGACTAATTATGGGACGCCCTTTGACCTTTACACAGCTCCGGAGGCAGGAGGCGCAGAATAACCAATATTCATAATAAAGCACAATCAAAAAAATACAGTCCTCATATCTGCAACACTGCACCCTCCTCCTCTTAGGCACGGCCCGGGCCTACAACTTTTATTTAGTGTGACATGTAGGTGTAGTTCCCTCTACTTTTAACCTGACCCTGAGTGCGACAGTTTTTAAAACATAAATAAATGTGTCCCGCTGCTCCATTGCACCCTGCCTAACAGACTTATGCCCACAGTTAACCGAATTGCGGAATGGTCTTCAAACTACACACTGACGGTGGGGAGCATTATTTACACTGACTCTGCTTTTATTTACAAAACTAACCCAGGACCTGTAATTGTTCTTTCTGGGGGGAGACAGTCTGCTCTGCATCGACGCACCATGAAAGCACCCAAAAACGCACCAACACACCCTCAAGCACCAATCGGTGCAGTCACCACAGTTCATCAGTGTTCAATGCATGTTCAACAATAAAAATAAATCAACAACCCCTAACCCTGCAGGTGATCTCTTGCTCTTCGGCTCCCTCTGCTGGCTATTATTATTTGTTCTTCCAGATGTTGTCTTTCTTTCATTTTCTTATTGGCGGCCTATGTGACTGAAAAATGCACCCAATGTGTCCTTTTTATTTTCTTTATTTATGGCCCACAGGGCCGACTACGTGTGGTTCACCTGTGGGGCATCGGTGCCCTGTGGCCAAGGTCTGCCAGCAAGATTTTGGGCCCTCATGGCCGGTTCCAGCAGAGGGGCCATGCCCCAACCCATGGGGTCCATAGGTGGTGCTCGGCCACAGACATGTGGTCCATAATGTGGTGCATCGATGCAGACAGCTGGTTCTGAGAGTTCCGGGCACACAATGGCCGACTCACGCACGCTCCCCTCGGCGCCCAATGGCGCACAGGTCATGTGGGAGACAAAAGAGACAAATGAGCGAGGGGTAAGGTCACAAGGGTACACATCAATAAGGCAATGCAAGGCGAAATGCGTACGGAGGGCGAAGTGAGAAAGCTCGTCCCTACCGTACGTCACCCCCCTGTCACCTACACTACCCTTGCCCTTACCCCATATGTACAAAAATCTACACATTACCAATCCGTCGCTACTGTCACGTCTCCCCATATTTCCCCTATACCAAATTCGTCTCCACAATCCCTCTACTTCAAAATTTGCCATCACCCAATTCATCATCAATCCTCATAAGGAGGAAGAGATGGAACATCAAAGCACAATGTCACACCCACGTCATGATGCGTCTCACATTCCAAAACATTTGCACATAAAAAATAATCAAAACAACCTGGCATGGTGTGGAGTACCTGTCACCTCAGGTGAGTGGATGCAGATGGTGCGAGGAGATCCTTCGTCCTAACTACTTTCTAAATGACATTAACACACGTTACACTACCCGGGGTCTTTCCCTGCCAATCCATTGGCCACTTACACTATGGGTTCTAATAACCAATAGTAGTGTATATATGTTGCTTCTGGACACTCTCATCTTCCCCATTGACTTACATGTTAATTTTTCCCCTCCCTCATTGCCCCTAAACACCTCTATTTCTCTCACCCTGTTCTTTACGAACCTTCTAACCTTTTGACATGTTATCCTTATTCATTAGACCACTTAAACACCTGTGATCCTTCTGACCTTATGGACCTTTTAACCTTTTACTCTTAATATCATCTGGTGAATCATCTTTGACCCACTCAAACAACGACCCTACAAATATTTGTTTATGCGTGGGAAATAATTTAATTCTCCTCCAACTTCCATCACCATACTCAAAACTTTTTAAAATTAATTGTTTGCTTTTGAGAAATGACGTTGTTTCACTGATTTGGATAACTTCCCAGAAAGTTTTCATTGTTTCGTTTCCTGTTTTCACACACGCCTTGAGATTCCTCGAAATGCTGTCAGCCAGTTCTCTTCCCTGAATACATTTTACATTATAAAAAGCCGTATTCAGTTCAATTTTAAACATTGTGAATCGACGAAGATGAACGACAACTTGTCTTATTCCAGTGATGAAGAATACTCACAAGGGTAAGTTTGAACTGTTTGAACATTCAGAATTGAACTGTTGGTGAGAGCTTTGTATGTGATTAATTTAAATTTATATGACATGATATTTTTTTTTTTATCACAGCAATTCAGGTTTTGAAAATGACCTGGTCTTGGCAGAAAATGAAGTTTTTCCGAAAGAGATTTACAACGAGACAAATGGTTTAAATGCTCATTCGCCTGTTTCACCGTTCTTGGAAGATTCATATGCAAGGTAAGATACTAAATATTAATACATTTGTGTTAAACGACGCTGCCTTAGTGTGTGTGTGTGTGTGTGTGTTTGTGTGTGTGCGTGTGTGTGATGTTTTGTCAAGCTTACTTCAGCATAGTAATTTCTCCTTATTTTGTTTGCAGCCTCGAAGACCAAAGCTTGGAGTGGGACGATTTTGGACTCCATAGGAATGGTTGCAGCCTCGAAGACCAAAGCTTGGAGTGGGACGATTTTGGACTCCATAGGAATGGTTATTTCCTGTCATCCTGTGATATCCTTAATTTTCATCTCGACGATCTGAACGCTAAGCTTGATTTTGTGGAGGTAAGCATGTGTGTGTCAATGTGTGGGTACACCGTTTCGAATAGGTACACCATATCCCTGCGCATTGTGGGAGGTGATTCAGGGTATATCATTCATTTATTTCTCTCCTTGTTTTACCCCTCTTGCCTTTGACAGAAAGAGATTCCAAACGTGAAGATATCTGCTGCTGTTGAAACTACCTTTGACTTATGTTTGGAAGAGATTGATGATTTGTGCTGGGAAGAAGTTAAATGTGTAATACCTCAAGAAAAATGTCTTAAAAATATAAAGATTTTGTTTAAAATATTATTTATATATATATGCTTTGTCCAGAATTATTTAATTATTAATTACAAGAAAAGAATAAAGGTTAGAGGGGAGGGTGCGTTCCCCCACCCTTGATTTCCCCCCATCCCACCCCTCCCCTCCCCTTGTGTGTGTGGGGAAGGTGGGGGTGGGATGAGGGGGGATCAAGGGTGGGGGAACGCACGGGGGGTGGGGGGTGATGGGTGTGGGCGGGGTCTGTGTGGGCGGGGTCTGTGTGGGCGGGGTCTGTGTGGGCGGGGTCTGTGTGGGCGGGGTCGGTGTGGGCGTGGCTTATGATTTTTAATTTTTTTAATTTTTTTTTTTTTTATTACCACGAATTAAATTAGCTAATCTGGGTGGGGTGAATAGAAATGTTGTTTAATGAATTATTAGCTTTGTTTTTTGTAATTCTTGCGAGTAAAATGAACCCAAGATTTCTTCTCCATTTAAATCATATAATTTGTAGGTCCAAGGGACTGTATCCATTACATCAATGATTTTAAATAATTCATTAGTCAATTTTTGTGTATAACCTTTCTCAAAATGGCTTTTCCATTTGTATATCCTTACAATATCACCAACTTTGAACTTGGGCTTTCTCAAATTAATCTCCTTTTCATATTCTAATTTTGTAAATGTTTCTGATGGTTTTGATTTTGTTGATGAATGAACTGTATTATTGTAATTATCTACAATATCCTGAATTAAATACACCCATTTTTGAGAACCGAGTTGTGTGAATTTTTTATATAATTTCTCTTTCAAAGTACGATTAAAACGCTCAATAACAACTGCCTTTCCTTCATTAAAGGTGCTGTATAATTTAATACCCTTCCCCTTAAGAAATTTCATGAATATTTTGTTGTAGAACTCTGTTCCCTCATCGGTCCACAGTTTCTTTGGTTTTCTTTTATCCCTATCAAATATTAGCTTAAAGGCTAACATTAAAGTATCACCCCTTTTATTTTTTAAAGGGACAACCCAGGCAAATCTACTCCTCAAATCAATAACGGTTAAAGCATACCTGTATCCCTTATCATTATTTAGTTCGATTAAATCAGCGGACCATATGTGGTCAGTGTATTTAGAATAAACTTTCCTTCTTTTAAACTTTGTGATTATAGGTTTATGTAATTCATTAGCCAAAAGCTCCCCAGTCTTGATAACATCATTGGAGTTTAATAGTTTTTTGGGAAATAACCAAGACCAAGTTTCAATTTAACACATCATTTTTTTCACAATAAACCTATCAACTTTCTCTCTCAATGTCGGATTTCGTATCAAAGACAAATTATACAACATTTCTCTGTCTGCTTCATGTTTTTCATCCAATGTGGTGGTATCCCCATAAGCAATATCATGCTTCATACACACTTCATCAACCCTATTTTTTGGTCTGGACCAAGGTTTAGGATTGTCAGCCTCATCTAATCTTTTATCCAAGTTTGTTCCTGGACCACAGAAAGAATACCCTGGAAGGTGTAATTCCCCTGGAATTCCAGTTGTTGTAAATTTACTTCCTGACAGAAACTTTTGTATATCTCCTCCTCTTTTAGGTGAGATGAATTGGCACTTTTTAGAGCCACACACTTGACATATTCCTTTTTGATAAACTCTATTATTTTTAGCTTTAACATAAGAGATATTTTTAGATTTAGTTTTCTTTTTACATTTGAGACAATAACTCATATTTATTTATCAGAAAAATTCCGACAGAGTATCAAAACCTTTTTGGTTTTCAACATATACATTTCAATCTTTATTTTTAAAACATAAAGAATCCTAAGGAATGCCTTCATTCTCTCCTCCATTTATTTACAAATAAAAACTAACTAAAGTCAATAGCATCATCAACCACATAATCTTTTCCTTCTTCTTCTTCTTCCCCACTTTCTCGTGTAAATCTCCTCCCTGAAATTGAACTCATCTCAGCCGTTTTTAAAACCAATATCTTCACAAGAGTCATTCTTTCTTTATTTTCCTCTTCGGTGCGTTGAGATTGATTTATTTGCTGTAATACATTCAATCTTTTACGAATCTCACTGATTTCCATCTTTTTATACTTTTCCTCCCTGTCCTCCTTCTCCTTCTCTCTTTCCTCCTTCTCTTCTTCAACTCCTTCCCTTGCTACCCTTGAGTTTGAACCCCAAAGAATATTATACATATACTCATCTGGATTTTGAGATATTCTTGTATCTATAATTATTTTTCTCATAATAGGATACCAATAAGATTTGTTGACGATTTCTAAAAGAGTTTTATATTTCATAACTTTGAGAAGTTCATTTTTATTTAATATTTTAAACAAGTCTCTATTTGTGGGTTTAACAATATCAGTATAAGGCCAGTTTTTAATGACAAAATTCCCATGTATATGCTCCAAATCATAAGGTATGTAATACCGAGCACCCTTTTCTTGTAGGTATCCTTGAATACAAAAATTATAATTCTCTTGTAGTCTTCTTCCTGCCATTTATGTATCAGAAATATATGTGAGATTAATATTATGACAGGTAATACCACCCCATCTTCCCACTACCAAATCGGTTTGTATTCCTCGGCTTTCTATCCTTATCTCATTACCTTCCTTCTTTGTCATGCGAACCATCGCTATACTATCATATATTTTTCTTTTCTTAAAATCACGTATTTGTTGTTTACTAATTGTACTTCCACATAAATCCTTATCTTCACCAAGTGGATAATATTCTTCTTTACGAGACTGATTTAAATCATGTAGGTCTTCTATGTTTATTGAAAAAGACCAATTATACCCTAAATCAGGCATATCATACCCCCATTTATTAATTCGCATATTAACTAAATGTCCTTCTTTATAAAATTCAATTGTAAGCAGGTAGTTAAATTCAATGAGGAAAGGTGTATGGTCAGTATAACCAGGTGTTGTGGTTGTAAATTTTACTTGTTTCACAAAACGTGCTGTTTTCTTTAAAGATATATATTGTGATAAATCACTGAATCTAATCAAGTCATTCGCATCTGTAGGGTTTGGATAATTGATTAATTTATAAGTATTCTTCATATTAATATTTTTACTTATACTATATTTTTGTCGTTCAGCCTGTGCCTTTGTATAATAATTTGATAAATCAATATCCTGAGAGGATTTTCCAAAGATAGAACCATCTTTTCCAACATAGGTCATTTATATTAGATAAAAAATGATATCATAAAAATTTTCATTATTGTTGAGTTGAAATAATACATATAAACATAATTGGCCACAACATTTAGAATTAATTTCTTGAACTTGGAATGTTTGATAAACACCATTCTGTAAGAATTGTATTACTTCAACAGGTGGTGGCATACCATAACTATCAAAATAATATTTATCCTGACTATTATGAATACAAACCCAATGAGAACCATTCTGTGTGTCTAAATTCATAATAATATTCTTTGTATTCTTATTTATATGTATTAATTCATCTCTCATACAAATAACCACATTATCAATTTTTAGTGTTTTACAATACTTAGCTAGTTCTATATTTGACGTTGTATTCTTTCCAAATTGTTTAAACCATTTATCCATTTATTTATGAGAAAGATACAATCCATTACCCCGTTTAGTTAGTTTAACACCCGCTTGAGCGATAGAGGAAAGCATATCTCCAACCAACAATCTAGCTTTATCAGGTAGACTTTCAAGTTTTTGAGCAAAATCTACAATTACACCACTTCCACTAATTTGTTTCTCCAACTCCTTGTTATGTCTTTCCAATTCTTTTTGAGCTTTTAGTTGTGCCTTCCTTTCGTTAGCAGTTTTTACCGCTGCTGAAATACCACCAGTCAATGCTCCCGCCGCACTTAAACCAGCAAATAAAGGAATTAGAAACGGGAGAAATCCTCCTCTTGACTCGTCTATTGAATATTTCTTTAACATAGGTTTCGTCATTTTAATTTTAAGTGATCCAACATCATTTAGTGTTTTTACTTGTGTGTGTGTGAGTAAAACATCAATTCTTACAGCTCCTTTTCTTTGAATTGTATTAACATTAATAATACAAGGCTTTTGATTTTGAATACAAGATGTTAATTTATTAAGATTGATTTGATTAACATATACCCCAACCATTTATTTATGAGAAAAAACCTATGTGATATTAATCATAACACCATTATCTGTATTAATCTGTAATTCTGTTTCCTCCAAAAGCAAACAATATGCATTAACCTCTTCACTCTCCCCTCTTTCAATGTATAGAGAAGTATCCACTCGATTAGACTTTATAGTTTCCTTTTGAGAACTCAGGTCAATTGCGTAGATTGTATAAAGTTTTTGAAACGCAACCACATCCAAAATAGGATCATTATTACCATTACTTTCACACACCTTTTGGTAGGACTTGTAGGCTTCCGCATAATCATTTTTTTCCCAATCAATTTCCAATCTATCTCGCGGATAAAATGTGCCTTCAAGAGAAACCCGAAGTTGTTTCACCTTAGCATTATCACTCAGCGCATTATTCTTATTAGTACCGTCCTCTCCATCTGGTTTTTAAAAAATGAGCCAGAGGTATCGTGGCTTTCCTTGAAGAACACCCAAATTCCAAGTGTAGGTAGTGTGTTCCAGTTTAACGTGTTGACATCTTCTTTTAAGGTATGATACATTTAGCGGTTTCTTTGAGTTAAGTCTTCTATTTAACATCTCTTCCGTTTTAAGATTAGGAGTATATTCACTGATATACCAACACAAATCATTAATAACAAATTTATTGTTGTCTCCAAAAGCATTTTCATCCCCAAAAAGCAACCTATTTACATTATCATTCCTTTGTAGTTGAAATCTAATTTTAAGACCATACAAAACTTTATCATAATCGCAAAATCCAAATATACCTTTAAGAGGTACTGCTACGGTAAAACTATTCACTGCTTTTGTTTCATCATTATACATTGACTTCCTTTGACTATAACCAGGGTCTGCGTTTGTACCCGTTGACATATCAGGAATAAAACCTTCAACAGCTCCCTTACCCATTCTATCACTAAACGAATATAGTGTAAATTTCATCATTTCAGATGTAGCAGAGACATAATCAACCGCTTCAACCTCTTGTGTTCCAATATACAGGCGGACACTGTCAAACATTTTCCAGAAGAAATCATTTACGAGTGTAGCATTAGTATTATTCGCAGCCTTAGTGAATTTAAATTTACACAGCAAGAAACTATCAGCTATATTCAAATAAGTTTGTTGATTATTTATTTCAAAACTTTTTGTTCCGTTTGAATTCCAGTCTGTTCCTGTTATAGCATTTACCTTAAAATAGTCTTCCTTTTTAGTGGAGTTTGAAATGATAATCGTATCATCCAAATCATAGATACTATCAATCGCTTCCATACTTGTATTTATATAGTATTAAAATCGTTGAAACCCTGACCCAAGTATTTTAATGATTTTTTGTCGTTCTTGTGAAGATAGTTGAGTTTTACCTTTTTTTATTTCTTTGATTGCTTGTAATTTATGAGACTCCTTTTGAGCATCTTTTATACTCTTTATAGCACCCGCAACGGAGCCCATGGCAGAAGCAGTTGAACCAATTAGGTCTTTATGTTTAAGGATGGTTGAACCAATACCCATTAGAGTATCAATTATCCCATCTCCTTTATTTCGAAATTGATGACCTACACCTCGTTGTCTCTTAGGTTTATAGTATCCTTTACCCACATACCTTGTATAGTATGGTGAAAGGTACATGCCCTCCCCTGTAATTATTTTATATTTTCCCAACTCATGTTTTCTCACAATAACCATTATTTATTTATTGAAAAACTTCACGTAGGTGAATTCTGATGGATATAATTTCATCATTAAAGGATATCATACGATTATCTTGGTCGGTTATCCTAAAATTTACTCTGTATATGGTTTTTCCTGACACAGGTAAATAGACAAGATTTTTTGGTTCCATATTAAATTTATAACCAATCGGGGTTGAGTATGCACTGAATGAAAATATTGTATTTGTTCTTATTCCATCGTTATAAGCACCATCAATCAAATCACAATGAATTAATACTGAATTTATACCGGAGGATATTTGGATAACATTATCACTGTAAAACGTCCCGTTATTTTCAATCTTTTTTGAAGAGAAACCCAATAGCTCTCTAAACGAATTTTCAATCGTGAAATTAACTTTATAATTATTTTTAAGTTTAATAGTTGATTTTGAAGTGTGTTTTTGAATATCTATTACAATATTTTTTGGTTCATCACCTTTTTCTTTCATAAGGCGAGAGACTTCTGAAGATATTTGAGAAATCTCATAAGCTCCAGGTGAAACGGTTATAGTTTTATATCCACTTCCTGGATTATAACTAAACTTGTTGTTTTTCTCTGTGATATTAAACAAGGTATTATAAGTTTCCATCGACAATAAAGATGCCTCATATGAGGTAAGGGGGTCAAGTTGTAGTGGGTAAGGGAATGAAGCTGTGTAATCGCTCGTTGTGAAATTAAAACTAAGAATTGTGCTTCTCATCTTATTTAATATCTAATAAAATATCTTTGTATTGACATTTATTAATTATTTTCATATTCATCAACTGATCTAAAATGGCTGAGGTTTCATTAAAACAATTGTTGTTTCCAGCCTTCTTACTACCTAACAACAATAATAGTCTATTAACTAATTGTGATGGGCCATTTGGAAGAAAACTAACACCCGAACCAAGCTTACTTAAAGCATCAATAATATGTTTCTCCTTCTCATTCTTCTTACTTTTACCAGCAACAGAAACTCCATAATCAAGTGCATTTAGCAACTCAATATATACCCTATCTTCCTCTCTTTCCATATCAAGTGGTTCCTCAAAATATTTTGAACCGCTGAATCCGGGGTTTGTTAGAAGAAACATTAATCTTGGAGTTAATTTAACATTTGGTTGAGTAGAACTCAAGAACATCAATTCATCATTAAATATCAATACCTTTTCTTCCACAAGATGAAACACTGCTGGTTCTTCTGTTGGAATGAGACCTGCTCTGGTTTTTGAACCCGCCGAATATTCATTGTTTTGAAGAGCTTCCACAACATAATTAGGGGGTTGATTTACCTCCTCAAGTTTCCGAAATAATCCCTCGTCATCATATTCTAATTCGCCAAGTTCTTGTTTTGTTATCTGACTAATATCTTTGAGCATTTGAAGTTTTTTCGGAGTAAATTCTACCGTGGGAACTGTAGGTGAGTGTTGAGTTTTCAGAAGCGGTTTAAAAAATTTCTCTTGTTTTCTTTCAAAGGCTTCTTCACCAGTTAGTTTCTGTCTCCGTTTCTTCTTTATCTCTTCCTGTTGCTTTACAACTTTTGAAACCAACTCTTGATGTTCTTTAAACTTTCTTGCTCTTTCTTCGGTATTCATTTAGTATTGAAAAATATCATTTAATGAATTGTAAAGGTCAATGGGAAAATTTTCCTTTTCTTCATCATTATAGTAAATGAGTTGAAATAAATCTTTTTCTTTAAATATTTCATCAAATTCTTTATTGGTATTAATACGAGTTGTTATTTCTTCTTCACTAATACTTGTATCTCTGCTTTTCATACGTTTGCGTTGAGTCTCCTCATCGATATCAAAACCGAATGATAAAATCTTAACTCCATCACCACACAATTGTTTAATAATTTGTCTCATTCCTTCAGGATTAGTTTCTAAAATCCCAAGACCATTAGATTTTACTTTATTTAACTCACTCTTACAATGTGAATATTTTGTAGAACCAAGAGAGACCTCCTCAAATATTTGACCTTCGTTCCTCAATCGCATATGTTCCTCCATTGAAATGTAGTAATAATCTTTCCCTTCTACTTCTCCTGGTCGCTTTGCTCTGGTTGTAGTACTCACAAAACGAATCATAGGGTGTTTTTAAAAAAAACTTACAATCTTTTCATTTTTACTATTCAAGAGTTTAGATTTATGAAAGTTATTTCCTGAAGCAGATTTACCCACAAGGTTAATAATAATTGTTGTCATTTATATATGTAATTATGTTTAAAATAAAAATACATCCTTTAATATCTCATCTTGTTTCACAACAATATATTTATATTTTCCAATCGTGTGTTTCATATAATTTTCAAATTCTTTTTTACTACATAACGTAGAGCAATTATCTCTCCAAAAATTATTTACATCTATTGAATTTAACTTAAATAAAATAAAAGTATTAGCATTGTTTCTTATTGAGCGTCGAGGGAGTTGAAAATATGACTGACTAAGATAAATACAATTACAAGAAGAATGTCTCCCTCTTGTATAGTAGCTATCCATTACTGTTTGGTTTCTCTCATTAACACAATCATCAAAGATGACGAGGTTCTTTTTTGATTTATCTAAATCTTGAGGTGAAGGTATATCATCCGTATTATCACTGAGAATACAAGTTATGGGTTTTGGTTTAGGTTTCTGTGTATCACAAAATAGTTGTATTATATCCTCAATGTTATAATCATTTAGTTTGTTTTGAAGTTTAAATAAACCGATAATGTCTTCCTTTTTAAGACCTGCATTAAAACCCTGTGAGAGTAGTTGATACTCGGGTTGAAAACTTGACTTCGTAAAAATTATTAAATTATCATAATCTAAAAAGTTGGGGGTAAGGAGCATCTTTAAAAGCAAACAGGTTTTTCCACATCCGCTTGAACCAACTATTAGACATCTCAATGAATTTGGAATGTTTTTATGGTTATTAAATTTTATCTTATTTTCCCAAACGGGTAAAAAATCATTCATTTATATATTTGGAAAACAAGTCATCCAACTTTTTTTGAGCTATTTTAGAAACTCTATATTTTATCCTGAGTTCGGGTTTAATTTCAAAATAAGTCATTATTTTATTTATGTAGTATCTTGTATTAACATTTCCATTAAAATTATTTTGAATAATAAATATCATTAAACCCTTATACATTTCCTCAATACAAAGAGTCTCTTTCCTTGTAAGAAATGGTGTATTATCACCATAATGCTTAACATTCATCTCTCTTATTAATCTTGTAAAGTAATTCATTTTTGGTTCTAATTTAAAAGAGTTATATGTTTTTTTATATTTCTTATTATCATTAATTAGAATATAATCACAGAATAAACATTGTTTATATGAATCCTCATCATTAAGCCCCACTCTATCACAAGCCGGACAATTCTCTAATTTATCACATGGAGAGTCTGGAAATTCTAAATATCCTTCAGAACTTATCATATTTATGTGGTAAATTTTTACTTAAACTAAATGCAAGTTTATTCATTAATAAATACAATGTTTCAAAGCACAAAAGACAAATTTCAATCAATCTCTACTTCGGTGAAAGATATAGAAAAATATGTCAAAGATGTTAAATTGAACAAAGATAAATATGGAAATTTTTGGGTAAAACCAGTTATGGAAAATAACATGAGCCCCTCTATTTCATTTAAAGGAAGAGCTCTAACTATACCTGGAAAGACATCCATTAAAGTAAATCTAACAAAAGTTTCTCCTCTACTCCTGGCAATTTATTCAAAGCTTGAAAAAGTGATTGACCACGATACTTTGAAAAAGAATGATAAGACCATCAACAATACTCGTGGAGAAATTTGTATTTACTTTAATAATCCAAAGGGTGTAGATCTAAGTAAAATGAATGATGTTAATATTTCTGGTGAAATGTCATTTCGTTCTATGATAGTTAGAGATTATTTAAAGATAACTTTTGATATTAAAAATGTAGAGATTGAATCCGTTAATGAAAGAAAGTATATTGGTATAGATGGAAAGGTTTTTTCTGCTAATTAAATATGAGTCATTACAGCAGTGAAGATTTTACTATTTCATTGAACTCGGACGATAGTGATGATAGTATTTCATTGAACTCGGACGATGGTGATGATAGTATTTCATTGAACACAGATGATAGTTATGATACTAATAGTTTGTGCTCAAATGATAGTTATGAGAGTAGCTTTATTGATGACTCTGAGTATGATTCTGAGTATTCATGTGATAGTTATGACTTCGATGATTCTGAATGAAAAAGTGTTTTAGTTTAAGCACAGCGATATATATAAAACGGAGCTGTAAAGCTCAAAAGTGTTTTATTTTAAGCACAGCGATATATATAAAACGGAGCTGTAAAGCTCAAAAGTGTTTTATTTTAAGCACAGTGATATATATAAAACACCACGTTTTCTCACGCTATAAATATGGTTTATTGTGATACTTGCGAGAAGGAAGTAAAATATTATAAACAACATATTCTCACCGCAAAACATACATACAACATTCTTAACAAACTTTCCCCTCTTCCACCTAAAACAAAACATTGTAAGGTCTGTAAAACAACCATCCTCAAGAAGGGGTTTAAAGCCCATCTTAAAACTAACAAACACTTGTCAAAATTGTTTACTATTAAAAACTCTGATGGTGCATTCAAAGGACATATTAAAATAAGAGTCTTTAACTTCAAACCTCCTGAACCAGAGTCTATAGTTGATGCTGTAGAAATAGTTAAACCTGCTGTTCAAACGTTGATTGAAAAAACACTAAAAGAAATGAAACCACTTAAATTTTATATGGGAGTAAAATTAGAAATGACAAAGGACGAAGGAGTTATAGATACACCATACATGAGAACTGAGCCACACTTTATATCTTCATATCAAGATTTTAAAACATCAGGAGTCTATGATGAACTTATTAAACAAGAGCAAGATGTGGATAATTCAATCGTAGGAAGTGGATTCAATATAGGAAAAATTATTTACATAGACATTCATATTCTTAAATCAGATCCTCTAAAAGCTTCTTCTTACATTGATTTACCCAGTGTTATCAAAAATAGAAAAGCAGTTATCAATATCAAAAATAAAGACAATAAATGTTTTCTCTGGTCTATTCTAGCACACTTACATCCTCCACATTTTCATGATGAAAGAGTATCTCATTATAAAAAATATGAGAATACATTAAATACGAAAGATCTAAAGTTTCCGATGACTTTAAATGATATTCCTAAATTTGAAAAGTTGAATAATTTATCAGTTAATGTTTATGGTCTAACAGAAACAAACAACATTCAGGTTTTAAAGCTTTCTGACAATTGTAAACAAACTCATATTAATCTTCTATATTTTAATTCAGACGAAAATTCACATTATACATACATCAAAGATATTACAAAATTAATAAAACCACAAGTATGTAAAAGAACAAATAAAATATATATTTGTATGCGTTGTCTTAACTTCTTCCATACACAAGAAAGATTAGATAAACATTCAAATTATTGTGGTGAACATAAATCAACGGTAATCAACATGCCTAAAAAAGACTCAAAGATCACATTCAAAGATGAAAAGAAAACAATAAAACATCCATTTGTTATATATGCTGATTTTGAAAGTATTTTAGAAAAAATTGATACTGCTTCTCCAGATCCAAAAGAATCATACACAAATAAATATCAAAAACATACTCCTTGTGGTTTTTGTTATTATATCAAATCATCCGTTGGTGATAAATATAACAAGTTAGAGATGTATAGAGGCTCAAATACCCCAGAGGAGTTTGTGAAACGCCTAGAAAAAGACTGTGTTCGATTAACCAAGATAATGAGAGAAACCAATAAACCAATGTCCTTAACAAGTAAAGAAAAAAGGGAATTTATAAAAAACAATGTCTGTCATATTTGTGAGGAGAAAATTGGTAAAGGTCTAAAGGTTAGAGACCATTGTCATCTCACTGGTAAATATAGAGGTCCGGCTCATCAAAGTTGTAATATTAATTATCAACTCCCCTCTTTCATCCCTGTCTTTCTTCATAACAACGCTCATTATGATACACATCTATTTATCAAGGAACTCTCAAAGACTTCTGGAAGTATCTCAGCAATTCCAAACACGGATCAGAAATACATTTCATTCACAAAAACAATTCACACATCTCCTATTACTCATATCAGATTTCTTGATACATTTAAATTCATGGCAAGTCCATTGGCTAACTTGGTTCAAAATCTAAAAGAGTTTCCATGTCTTTCAGAGTATTTTTTAGATAAAGATTTTCTAACACAAAAGGGAATTTACCCCTATGACTATATGGACTCATTTGAGAGATTCAATGAAAAACAACTTCCTTTAAAAGAAAATTTCTATAACAAATTAAATAATAGTCATATATCTGATAAAGATTATGTACACGCACAAAATGTTTGGAAAAAATATAACATTAAGAATCTTGGTGAGTATCACGATTTGTACCTCAAAACTGATGTGCTTTTGTTGGCTGATGTGTTTGAGGCTTTCAGAACAATCTGTCATTCTGGATATGGATTGGATCCTGCTCACTATTACACTGCTCCTGGATTGGCTTGGAGTGCGATGTTAAAAATGACAAAACAATCTTTGGATTTGATAACCGATGTTGATATGCTTTTGATGATTGAAAAGGCAAAGAGAGGAGGAATTTCACAAGTCTGTTCAAAGAGATATGCTAAAGCAAATAACAAGTACATTCCAAATTATAATCCATCGGTAGAGAGCTCCTACTTGATGTATTATGATGCGAACAACCTGTATGGCTGGGCAATGTCTCAGGCTCTTCCTTATGGAAAAACTTAGATGGGTAAAGGAAAAAGACTACAAAAAGGTTTTACAAGATGTATGTATCTCTACACAAAAAGAATTGAATGATTCAAAGGTTGGTTATTATTTTGAGGTCGATTTGAAATATCCAGAGGAACTTCATAACCTACACAAAGATCTCCCATTTGCTTGTGAAAAGGAAAGTCCAAAGAAGGAGTGGTTAAGTGATTATCAACAATCATTTAATATAGGTGAATCAACAGAAAAATTACTTACTACATTATATAACAAGAAAAATTATGTTCTACACCAAAGAAATTTGCGACAATATTTATCAAAAGGTCTAAGAGTAGAGAAGATCCATAGGGTTCTAAAGTTCAATCAAAGTCATTGGTTGAAGGGGTACATTGATTTTAATACACAAAGAAGAACAGAGTCAAAAACAGATTTTGAGAAAGACTTTTATAAATTGATGAATAATGCGGTCTTTGGTAAGACCATGGAAAATGTGAGAAAAAGACAAAATATCAGACTATCAACATCTTGCAAACAAGCATCAAAATTAATTAATAGACCGAGTTTTACTAGAGCTGAGGTCTTTACTGAGAACTTTTGTGCGATCCATTTGATTAAAGAGAGTATTAAAATGGACAAACCTATTTATATTGGAACATCAATTCTTGATTTATCAAAGTCATTAATGTATGATTACTTTTATAATAACTTGAGGAAGAAATATCAAAATGATGTTCATCTACTTTATATGGATACAGATAGTTTTATTTTGCAAATTAATACTGATGATGTTTATTCAGACATGAAAAAGGACATTAATATCTATGACACTAGTAATTACAGTCCAGAGAGTGAGTTGTTCTCTTCTAAAAATAAAAAGGTGATTGGAAAGTTTAAGGATGAATTAGGAGGAAATGTCATGAGTGAATTTGTGGGATTGAGGTCTAAGGCTTATGCTTATAAATACATTGTGAATAACGTTGAAAAAACTGATAAGAAGTTAAAAGGCATAAAGAAAAATGTCATTAAAGAAACAATAAACTTTAAGGATTATTATAACTGTTTAACAACAAAGAAAGAAGAGTTTAGAAAGATTAATGGAATAAGAAGTTATAAACATAAATTATATTCAGAAGAGGTGAATAAGAAAGCATTGGGGGCTTTTGATGATGAGGTTTATTTTAGAAAATGGAATTGATAGTCTCCCTTATGGTTATATAAGTATATAAGTGATAAGTTAAAAAGGGGGGTTAGGGATTTTAACGGGCTACCGCCGCCTTTTTACAATTATATAAATGATAGAACCAAGTACCAACCAGACTAAAGAGTGGAGGTGTAATCAACCTTGGTATATAAATGGTAAACATAACGAATGTGAAAAATATCAAATAGGTATAATTGAAAAGACAACTGGTAAAAAAATTTACAAAACAAATAAGAGAATTAATTTAAATACCGGTGAATTGGGTAAAAAAGATGGAAATATTTTTGAGTGGACGGAAAACTTTGATGGTTGCCAGGAAAATATATACTTTAATTTTAAAATGGTATGTGGCACTGGAGGCGCTCAAACAAGAACATTGAGGGAGGTTTACCATTTTATCTTAGCTCAGTTAAAATATCTTAATAAAGAACCAAACTCAAACATCTTTTTTGTTAATATATTAGATGGTGAAGAGAGTGGCAAGAGAATTAAATTATTTCCCACGCATAAACAAATATTTGTAGGATCGATATTTGAGTGGGTCAAAGATGATTCACCAGATGATATTAAGAGTAAAAGGTTAAAAGGTCCATAAGGTCAGAAGGATCACAGGTTCACACAGAAGGACCATTGTTTAAGTGGTCTAATGAATAAGTATATCATGTCAAAAGGTTAGAAGGTTCGTAAAGAACAGGGTGAGAGAAATAGAGGTGTTTAGGGGCAATGAGGGAGGGGAA
Source organism: Myxine glutinosa (assembly GCF_964187855.1). NCBI lineage: Eukaryota > Metazoa > Chordata > Myxini > Myxiniformes > Myxinidae > Myxine > Myxine glutinosa. The sequence goes on along the minus strand of NC_136274.1, from coordinate 60,301,424 downwards.
AAATTAACATGTAAGTCAATGGGAAAAATGAGAGTGTCCCAGAAGCAACATATATACACTACTACCAATTCCCATTGACCAAACTGTGGTGCTGCTCAATTTGGGGTCTCACTCCCCCGATTCATCTCCCGGTGCCCTTGCACAATTTCTGGGCTGTGACGTGTAGCTCTCCCAGCAGGTCTACCCACCTGCACACCTCCACCACTGCAGTTGCCTCCCGAGCTTACCTGCTCCTCACCCTAACCTATCTAACTGGGGAAGGCCCCTCCTGGCTCTGTCACCCCTCTGGTGCCCTCTGGCACTGGGCTACCCGGGTCCGTCCTCTGGATCCTCGGGCCCCATCCACAACTACCGGCTCCCAGAGCCCACCTGCGGCCTCACCTGGCCGACATCGTTACAGTGGTGGAGTGCCCAAACCAACTACACACACTAACAGGCTACACGCCCAGCCATTTCCACAACACTAATGCACCCATCCAAATGCCATTCTCTCACCCGCACCACAGATGCCAATATCCAACCACAATTTACCTATACCCTCTACCTAACACTTACACTACCCGCCCCGGGTATCCGTGAGGGGGGTCCACTCTTCCCCCATTCACACCTTCGCACCATCCACTCCACTCCATTGTTTCCACCATACTCACTCCACGACCATCCATTCCAATACTCTAGATATTCCACACTACCATTTATTCCACATAGCCACATACACCTGTTGTTGCACACCTGTGCAATCACCTGGTGCCACCTGCACCCTCCTTCCTTCCTGGACCATTTGGTCATCACAATACACATCACCTTCTCTCCCTCATACACTGCTCCACACACCTGTTCAGTTGCACACCTGTGCAATCACACCTGTTCCTTACACACTTTTCACAATACACTTCTATACACCTCCAACACACGGCATCATCTCAGCTAACTACTCCCCTCTGAAACTTGCGCTTCCCTGTCGCCCCTTTAAACTATTGCGCTCCCACGTCATTATCATCCACACTAAACTACCTGCGTCCCCACTACAGGTATCCTTGTCACTAACTAACCTTAACGTTACCTAATGTCATCTTCGCTAGATCCCTACACATTATATCCTAACCCACCCGGGCTAGCTTTCACTGCCATACACCCCATAAGCTAGTGCTCCTTTGCCCCCCCTGTGAGGGATGGTGGATTGCCCATCCCACCACATCGGGGAGGTCCCACTATCAATTTTGCTCACCAAATTTCAGCCAATCAAAAATTTGCCAATCATCTGCCAATCACTGTACCATTACCAATCATCACTCTGCCAATCCTTTGCCAATCATCAAATTTTGTTTTTCTAATTTCGGGGCCAAAACACTATCCTCGTCATCACAGTCTACTTACTAGTGCCTCTCGGTGCGCCAATTCACTTCCAGAGCTCGGCTTCGTACAGCCGAGCAATGAATGCGGGTTCTTTGGTACCGGCGGTTGGATGCGTCCGACATTCGGTGCAGGGAAGGAGGCTTACCCGGGCCGAGATCCCACGCACCATCTCGGCACCGAGCCATCCAATTGCCCGATCTCGACCTGCCGGAACGTCTCAATAAAAAGTGGTCGCCATGATGACCCTTCCTATCGGGCTGCCCGCTCCGCCTAGTGGAGCACGGACGCGGCCGTTCCAAGCGCGGCCCAGCGTGGATCGCGTACGGCGGTCCTATCGCACCCGCCGTGGCTCGGATCCCCGCTGGTTCTCGCGGCACGCGAAGCTGCCCGACACGCACCGAGGGCCCGATTCGGCGAAAGGTCGTTCTAACCGCTAACCCGGTTACCGTCGATGCCTCACCTGCATGCTTACACGCATACGCTACCCCTTTCACCCTCACTGAGCTCGATGCTCCAACGCCGCCCGTACACCCCGCGTACTTCGCTATTGCAGTCGTTCTTTCGCTCACAGACTTTGTCACACACCTGACCACCTAACACCTTGGCACACACTCGTCGCTCGCACACCTCACCAACACACCTCTTCGCGCCCCCTCCTCGGTCACCTCCTCTGT
>NC_136274.1:60256894-60294394 GCF_964187855.1 Myxine glutinosa | reverse complement strand
AAATGGCGCCTCGCTGGTCGCGGCGCCCGCGACCGTGGCAGCGCCCCTGGTGTATTTGAACCTTTTTTTTCTACAAATGAAGGCCCTTATGGACAAGAATAGCGAAGAAATGGAAAGCAGAATGATGGGGGTAATGGGGAACCGGATGGATGCTCAGAGTGAGCGATTGGAGGGCCAATTGGGGGTAATGGGAAGCCAAATGGGGGTAATGAGGGACGAAGCGAGGGGTACCGGTGAGGGGTTAGACAATAATTTTAAGGGTTTAGACAAGAAATTTGGGAAGTTAGACGACAAATTTGAGGGGTTAGACAACGGGATAAAAGAGGTGAAAAATGGGTTAATGGGGGTAGAAAATAGAATGGCTGCCCAGGAGAATCAGATAGAGGGAGTGAAAAATGGGTTAGAGGGGTTAGAAAACAGGATGGAAGGCAAATTGAGGGACATGAGGGACCAAGCAGAAAGGGAAGTTAACCAAATGGGGCAGCAGATAGAGGGGGTCAGAATGGGGGTAGAAACCAAACTGGATGCTCACAGGGAGGAAATGGAGCAGATGAGGGTGGCATCTGGGCAGGAGATGCAAGTGATGGGAGAGGAGATCAGAAGAGGAGTGAGTGAGGAGGTCGGAGGAGTGCGCGAGGAGGTGAGGCACTGTAAGGAGCACATGGAGAAGGAGGTGAGAAAGGGGACTGTAAAGTTACAAGGGGGCATAGAGGACCTGACGCAGGAGGTGGAACAGCTGACGGAGGGACAAAAAGGACTAACGGAGCAGGTTCAAAGGAACACTGCGGTATTAGGAGGGTTAAAGGCGACACAGAAAGAACTAAAAGATGACTTGATAGCGACGAAGAGGGAATGTCAGATGGTACGTGAGGGACTGACAACGAGGTTGGATGAGGTGATAGAGGTAATGGAGACGACGGACCGGCAGGTGAGGACGCACATGGAAACGGTCAAGGTAGCCTTAGAGGATGAGCTTGAGGAGACGTACCGGGGAATAAAAGAGGTGAAGCAGAAATTAGAAGAAGTGGAAGAAGGGATGAGCGAAATTAACAAGCGACGGAGAGGGGATAAGAAAGAGATAAAAGAGGAGATAAAAGAATTGGTCCAAAGTCTGTGTTTGGATCGTGATGATGTGCTCATTAACCGGATGAAGGATTCGCAGGTGATGGAGGAGAAGCGAAGAGGAAGAGGACCCGGTGTAAGTGGTGACCAATATGGTCGTGCGTATGATGCGCCAGGGGATTTAATAAGCTTGGGGGTCGAGATGGACCCGGGTGTTCGTGAGAGGCCGTTGGTGAAGTGTGCGACAGGTCTGGTGTGCGAAAAAGGAGGTGTGCGAGAAAGTCCGACTCTGGGGTGTGTGAGGAAAAAGTGCGTGCCAAGGAGTGAGGGTGCTGGCGAGAGTGAGTCGGTCGTAGCGCGTGTGCGAGGGGGCACATGGAAGCGCGGTGTGGTAAGTGTTACAGAGGGTGTGACGGGAGAGTGTGCGCAAGAGTGTGCGCGAGAAAGGTGTGTGACGGACGGGTGCATGGGGAAAGAGTGCGCTGTCAAAGGCAAGGAAGAATGCACACCTGTGGTGAGTGTTACAGAGGGTGTAACGGGAGAGTGTGCGCGAGAAAGGTGTGTGACGGACAGGTGCATGAGGAAAGAGTGCGCTGTCAAGAGTAAGGGTGAGTGCGCTGTCAAGAATGGAGGTGAGAGTAGTGAGAGTGACAAGGAGAGTGAGTTGGTTGTGACAGGTGAGCGAGGATGTACACCTGGGATGGAAGGATGCACACCTGGAATGGTAGAGCGTGAGTGGGAATGCACGCTGGAATTGGTAGTGAGGCACGTGGTTGGGTGTGCGAATGAGAGCACACCTGTGATTGTCACAGAGGAGGTGACCGAGGAGGGGGTGCGAAGAGGTGTGTTGGTGAGGTGTGCTACCAACGAATGTGTGCCAAAGTGTTCGGTGGTCAGGTGTGTGACCAAGGCTGTGAGTGGAATGGGTGTACCTGGGTGTGTAAGGAAAGGTACGAGGAGCATGGAAACGGCTGGATGTGTGAGCAAGGAACGGGCTGCGGGGTGTAAGCGTCCAGGTGAAGCATCGACGGTAACCGGTTTAGAGGTTAGAGCGACTTTTAGCCGAATCGGGCCCTCGGTGCGTGCTGGGCCTCGCTTTGAACGGCCGCGTCCGTGCTCCACTAGGCGGAGCGGGCAGCCCGATAGAAAGGGTCGTCATGGCGACCACCTTTTGTTGAGGCAGTCCGGCAGGTCGAGATCGGGACATTGGATGGCTCCACGCCGAGATGGTGCGTGGGATCTCGGCCCGGGTAAGCCCCCGTCCCTGCACCGAGTGCCGGACGCATCCAGCCGCTGGCGCAGAACAACCCGCATTCATGGCTTGGCTTTACGAAGCCGGGCTTTGGACAGGAATTGGCGCACCGAGAGGCAGTAGTGAGTAGACTGTGTGATGAGGTTAGTGTTTTGGACCCAAAATTAGAGAAAAACAAAATTTGATGATTGGCAAAGGATTGGCAGTAGTGATTGGCAGATGATGGGCAGTGATTGGCAAATTTTTGATTTGTTGAAATTTGATGTGCAAAATTGGTAGGGAGCGATGGGCCCGGTGGGTAAGGGTGGCATCCTTGCCACCCTTCCCATATAGTGGGGCAAATGCGCAATAGTTTATGGGGTGTATGGCAGTGAAAACTAGCCCGGGTGGGTTAGGATATTGATAGGGACCTAGAAGATGACATTAGGTAACGTTAAGATTAGTTAGTGACTGATACCTGTAGTGGGGACGCAGGTAGATTAGTGTGGATTATAATAACGAGGGAGCGCAATAGTTTAAAGGGACGACTGGGAAGCGCAAGTTTCAGAGGGGAGTAGTTAGATGAGATGATGCTGTGTGAGAGTTGGACAGGTGTGTGGAGCAGTGTATGAGTAGTGAGTGTTGTGGATCAGCGCGAATGCGCTTGGGGAGAGAAGGGTGCAGGTGGCACCAGGTGTGAGAGCACAGGTGTGCAGGTACAGGTGTGTGGAGAGAGTTGGAGTAAGTGGTACGGAGTGGTGTGCATGGTGCGAAGGTGTGGATGGGGGAAGAGTGGACCCCTTTCACGAGTACCCGGGGCGGGTAGTGTAAGTGTTAGGTAGAGGGTATAGGTAAATTGTGGTTGGATATTGGCATTTGTGGTGCGGTTGCAGAATGGTGTTGTGGATGGGTGCATTAGTGTTGTGGAAATGGCTGGGCGTGTAGCCTGTTAGTGTGTGTAGTTGGTTGGGCACTCCACCACTGTGAGGATGTCGGCCAGGTGAGGCCGCAGGTGGGCTCTGGGAGCCGTTAGTGTCAGTGGGTGCCTGAGGATCCCGGGTGTGGATCGGGCAGCCCAGTGCCAGAGAGGGCACCGAGTGGGGAGAGCGCCAGAGGGCCTTCCCCAGGTAGTTAGGTTAGGGTAAGGAGCAGGTAAGCTCGGAGGCAACTGCAGTGGTGGAGGTGTGCAGGTGGGTAGACCCGCTGGGAGAGGTACACGCCACAGCCCAGAAATTGTGCGAGGGCACCGGGAGATGAATCGGGGGAGTGAGACCCCAAATTGAAAAGCACCACAGTTTGGCCAATGGGAATTGGTTTTTAGAACCCATAGTGTAAGAGGGCCAATGGTTTGGCCGGAGAAAGACCCCGGGTAGTGTAAAGTTGTTAAAGTCATTTAGGAAATAGTTAGGATTGATGAACCTGTCGCACCATACGCAGCCACTTACCTGTGGTGATGATGATGACTCCACACCTGTGTTTTCTTTGTTTTGGTGCAGGAAATGAGAATTGCTGTTGGATTTGTGAGACGCATCACGACGTGGATGAGACATTGGGGTGATTCCATCTCTCCCTCCCTAGGAGGGACTGATGATGAATTGGTAATGGCAAATTATGATGTTGAGTTGGAGATGGCAAATTTTGATGAAAGTTGAAAATGGCAAATTTGATTGGTTAGGAGGGAGAGAAGACGAATTTGGTTTATGGGAGGAACGGGGAAGACAGTAGGGACGTTTGTTGATTTGTAAAGTAGATGTTTATGGGTAGTGTTGTGTTTTGTGGATACAGTAAGGGGTAAGGGAGGGGCCATGTAGGTTACCTGGTGGGGGGGGGGGCGTACGGTAGGAACGTACCTGTCTCACCTGGTTCCCATGTGCCCCCAGTGTGCATTACCTTATATTGCGTGCACTTTTGCGCCCTTACCACCTTACTCACTTGTCTGCTTCTTTTGTCTCCCACTTCCGAGGATCTGGCTTTGGGGCAGAGAGAGAGGAGAGAGAGGTGCTGGCTCTGCAGTTGTGGGCCTGCACTTTCGCTGCTTGCTGCCTGGATCGATACACCATATGGACCGCAATTTTGGTGGCCACCCACAATGGACCGCAGTTCTTTTGCGGCCAAGCACCACCCATGGATGGACCTATGGGTCAACGTGGCACCTATGCCATACAGGTGAACCACTTATAGTTGGCCCCCTGACGGCCACAATAAAGAAATGGACGCGGTTGGCGCCTTTCTTTATTTTTAAAGAAGCCAGAAGGCCAAGTGCACCACACGAAGGCAAGACCAGCGGCAGATCATCGGCCGGCTGCGACACCACCGGTGATTTATAGACACTTTATTGGTGCACCGGATGGTGCTGACTGTACATGATGGGGTGGTGCTTTTGGTGCTTGGAAGGGGTGCTCTGCACATTATTAAAGGCCGTAAGGCCACAGAGCACTCGTGGGTTGGTGTATCGATGCTGGCATGCGTGCTCTCTCTATGCATAACATCTGCATGTGTTCCTCCAAAAACAGGTCCTGGATCGTAGTGTAAATATCAGCGTAGTCTTGTAAATAATGCTCCCTACCGGCTGTATGTTTAGTTTGCGAATTCTTTCCGCAATTCGGTTATCCTGTGGGTGTGTTTCTGTGAGGAGAAGGGTGCAACGTCGCAGGGGGACATATTTACTCATTTGTGAATATCTGTAAAACTGTCGCACTCAGGGTAGAGTTAATAGTAGAGGGAACTACATCTGAGTGCCACACTAAAATAGGTAAACATTTATCGGGTCGGGATGCCCCGAGGGTAGAGAAGGGTGCAATGTTGCGGATATGGGATTTGGCCTCCATGTCCGCTTGTAAATATTCCCCTATTTCCCCAATACTCCCCAACTATCCCCAATCCCCCATTCCCTAGTCCCATTGTCTGTAAACAACACTCTGTAGAACCGACCTTCCCCTTTTTCCCCCATTAAATGTCGTGCCCAGGTCCACCGCATCACACGTAGACAACTTTCGGACATCTTGCTAGTTATTCTTAGTCTATGTCAGTTAAGGACTCGTTTCCATTAATTCTGACTCTTCGTTGCACCAGAATGTGATTATATGGCACCAGTAGTGAGTTTAGGACCTTCCCATACCTCCTCCCATCTTCTTCCCCAAACAACAACAACAACAACAACTACAACAACAGAGGAGATTGGGGGCGGCGCGGCGCGGGGAGTGTGCGTCCTCACTCCGGCGTGGTTAGCCGCCATTGCCCATGCGCTCCACGGGGTTACCACGAAGGGGCTGGCTGTCAGCTCCTCGTCAGGGGCGGAGCCGGTAACCCCCCCGCACCCAATAAGAAGGGCGGACCGATCCCATCTGGGGCGGAGCTAACTAGCCGAGGGCGTGTCACTCCCCGCCGGATATACGCAGCGACTTACCGGACGTGACGTAAGATGCGCCCCCAGCTTGGAGAAAGAAAGTCACCTTCGAGCGCTGAGTGAGACCTCCCGCATCTCTGGACCGGAGCGGGTCGATTCTGTCCTTGAGCCAAGAGTGCACCTTGAGCCATCGACTACCCGCTTTCCTTGCCATCAATCCCCGTGTGAGTCAGTTTTGTCCCGTTTATCTGTCGTCTGTCGGGGCTAATATAAGAGTGTGTCTAAGTGCCTGCCTTTCTATGCTGTCCCTCTCATTCCTGTAATCTAACCTTCTGCCATAATATAACCTCCTCCGGAAGTCTTGAGAACTGAACCCTTGGTGTCGTGTCATTTTAATCCCAGCCGTTGTGTCTTTTCCATCATTGATTTAGCATAGCGCGACTTAGTCAACGTTCGAGCATAATCGGGTAAACTGTGCAGACGCGGTCATACCAAACCGCTCGGTAAACTAACATCCACAACCGCGTCTGTAACAATATATATACATACATATATATACATACATACATATATATACATACATACATACACATACATACATACATACATACACATACATATATCTATATATATATATATATATATATATATATATATATATATATATATATATATATATATATATATATATATATTGTTACGGATCGCGGATTAGATGTTATTTACCGAGCGGTGGTATTGCCGCGACCTAACAGTTCCCCCGATTCTTCCCCAACTCACCCGATTCCACCCGACGTTGACCGAATCGCGCTATGCTAAATCAATGATTGGAAAGGACACAACGACTGGGATAGATGAAACGACGCAAGGGGTACAGTTCTCAAGACCTCCGGAGGAGGATATAATTAGTGGTGGAGAAAAGGGGTAGATTACAAGGTAATGAGGTAAAGACACAGAAAAGATGGGCACTTAGTTACAGTCTTATCTTATCCCCGACAGACCACAGACAAACGGAACAAGACTGACTTACACAGGGATTGATGGCAGGGAAGGACAGGTCGGTTGATAGCACAAGGTGCACCTTGGCTCAGGGACAGGATAAAGCACGGTCCAAAAGATGCAGGGAGGTGTCACAGCGCTCGGAGGTGGCGTCCTTCTCTCTCTAAGCTCAGCGCGCATCTGACGTCACCTCCCTCTTCCTGCGCATGCTCAGCGGGGAGTGACACGCCCTCGGCTCGTTGGCTCCGCCCCAGATGGGATCGGTCCGCCGCTTCTATTGGGTGCGGGGGTTACCGGGCTCCGCCCTTGACGAGGAGCTGACAGCGAGCCCCTACTTGGTAACCCCGTCGAGCACATGCTCGATGGCGGCTCGTTGGAAAGGCATGGTGCCCTCCCAACACCCCCTACCAACCAAGCCGGAGTGAGGACGCGCACTCTCCGCGCCGCCGCCGTTGTTGTTGTTGTTGAACCGTGAGGAAGAGCTGCGGGGAGGTATTGGGAGGTCCTAAACTTCCTAACGGTGCCATACAATCACATTCTGGTGCAACGAAGAGTCAGAATTAATGGAAACGAGTCCTTAACTGACATAGACTAAGAATAATTAGCAAGATGTCCTATGGTTGTCTACGTGAGATGCGGTGGACCTGGATGCGACATTTAATGGGGGAAATAGGGGGAGGTCGGGACTACAGAGTGTTGTTTACAGAAAATGGGACTAGGGAATGGGGGATTGGGGATAGTTGGGAAGTATGGAGGAAATAGGGGAATATTTACAAGCGGATATGGATGGATGCCAATCCCATATCCGCAACATTGCACCCTTCTCTACCTCGGGGCGTCCCGACCCGATAAATTTTTACCTACGTTAGTGTGGCACTCAGATGTAGTTCCCTCTACTATTAACTCAACCCTGAGTGCGACAGTTTTACAGATGTTCACAAATGAGTAAATATGCCCCCCTGCGACGTTGCACCCTTCTCCTAACAGAAACACACCCACAGGATAACCGAATCGCGGAAAGAATCCTCAAACTAAACATACAGCCGGTAGGGAGCATTATTTACACAAGACTGATATTTACACTACGATCCAGGACCTGTTCTTTGAGGAACACATGCAGATGTTATGCATAGAGAGAGAGCACGCATGCCAGCATCGATACACCAACCCACGAGTGCCCTGTGGCCCTACGGCCTTTAATAATGTGCAGAGCACCCCATCCAAGCACCAAAAGCACCACCCCATACACACAGTCAGCACCATCCGGTGCACCAATAAAGTGTTCATAAAAATGCACAATTAAGTGTCCATGGTCACCGGTGGTGTCGCAGCCGGCCGATGTTCTGCCGCTGGTCTTGTCTTCATGGAGTGCACTTGGCCTTCTGGCTTCTTTAAAAATAAAGAAAGGCGCCAACCGCGTCCATTTCTAAATTGTGGCCGTCAGGGGGGCCAACTATAAGTGGTTCACCTGTATGGCATAGGTGCCACGTTGACCCAGAGGTCCATCAACGGGTGGTGCTTGCCCGCAAAAGAACTGCGGTCCATTGTGGGCGGCCACAAAAATTGCGGTCCATATGGTGTATCGATCCAGGCAGCAAGCAGCGGAAGTGCAGGCCCACAACTGCGGAGCCAGCACCTCTCTCTCCTCTCTCTCTGCCCCAAAGCCAGATCCTCGGAGGTGGGAGACAAAAGAAGACAAGTGAGTAAGGTGGTAAGGGCGCAAAAGTGCACGCAATATAAGGTAATGCACACTGGGGGCACATGGGAACCAGGTGAGACAGGTGCGTTCCTACCGTACGCCCCCCCCCCCCCACCAGGTAACCTACATTGCCCCTCCCTTACCCCTTACTGTATCCACAAAACACAACACTACCCATAAACATCTACTTTACACATCAACAAACGTCCCTACTGTCTTCCCCGTTCCTCCCATAAACCAAATTCGTCTTCTCTCCCTCCTCACCAATCAAATTTGCCATTTCCAACTCAACATCAAAATTTGCCATCACCAATTCATCATCAGTCCCTCCTAGGGAGGGAGAGATGGAATCACCCCAATGTCTCATCCACGTCGTGATGCGTCTCACAAATCCACACAGCAATTCTCCTTTCCTGCAACACAGAACAAAGGAACACAGGTGTGGAGTCATCATCATCACCTCAGGTAAGTGGCTGCGTATCGTGCGACAGGTTCATCAATCCTAACTATTTCCTAAATGACTTTAACAACTTTACATTACCCGGGGTCTTTCCCTGCCAATCCATTGGCCAACTTACACTATGGGTTCTAAAAACCAATTCCCATTGGCCAAACTGTGGTGCTTCTCAAGTTGGGGTCTCACTCCCCCGATTCATCACTCGGTGCCCCCGCACAATTTCGGTGGCTGGGTCGTGTGACGCTCCCAGCTGGTCCGCCCACCTGCACACCTCCACCACTGTTGTTGCCTACCGAGCTCACCTGCTCCTCACCCTAACCTAACTAACTGGGGAAGGCCCTCTCGCACTCTCACCCCCTCAGTGCCCTCTCTGGCACGGGCTGCCCGATCCACACCCGGGATCCTCAGGCACCCACTGACACTAACGGCTCTCAGAGCCCACCTGCGGCCTCACCTGGCCGACATCTAACAGTGGCGGAGTGCCCAACCATTCACACTCATACTAACAGGCCACACGACCAGCCAATTTCACCACACCAATGCACCCATCCACAATACCATTCTGCATCCGCACCACAAATGCCAATATCCAACCACAATTTACCTATACCTTCTAACTATTCTTTAAACTACCCTCCCCGGGTACTCGTGAAAAGGGGTCCACTCTTCCCCCATCCACACCTTCGCACCATGCACACCACTCTGTACCACTTACTCCAACTCTCTCCACACCACTCATTCTCTGCTCCATATATTCCACACACCTGTACTTGCACACCTGTGCTCTCATACTTGGTGCCGCCTGCACCCTTCTCTCCCCCAAGCGCATTCGCGCTGATCCACAACACTCACGACTCATACACTGCTCCACACACCTGTCCAGTTCTCACACAGCATCATCTCATCTAACTACTCCCCTCTGAAACTTGCGCTTCCCAGTCGTCCCTTTAAACTATTGCGCTCCCTCGTCATTATCATCCACTCTAATCTACCTGCGTCCCCTCTACAGGTATCCTTGTCACTAACTAACCTTAACGTTACCTAATGTCATCTTCTAGGGCCCTACACACAATATCCTAACCCACCCGGGCTAGTTTTCACTGCCATAAACCCCATAATCTATAGCGCATTTGCCCCATGTTTGTGAGGGATGACAGAGTTGCCATCCCACCACATCGGGCATCTCCCACTACCAATTTTGCACATCAAATTTCAACAAATCAAAAATTTGCCAATCACTACCCATCATCTGCCAATCATTACTGCCAATCCTTTGCCAATCATCACATTTTGTTTTTCTAATTTCGGGGCCAAAACACTATCCTCGTCATTACAGTCTACCTACTAATGCCTCTCGGTGCGCCAATTCACTTCCACAGCCCGGCTTCGTAAAGCCGAGCAATGAATGCGGGTTCTTTGGTGCCGGCGGCTGGATGCGTCCGGCACTCGGTGCAGGGACGGGGGCTTACCCGGGCCGAGATCCCACGCACCACCTTGGCGTGGAGCCATCCAATGTCCCGATCTCGACCTGCCGGCACGTCTCAACAAAAAGTGGTCGCCATGACGACCCTTCCTATCGGGCTGCCCACTCCGCCTAGTGGAGCACGGACGCGGCCGTTCAAAGCGAGGCCCAGCGTGGATCGCGTACGGCGGTCCATTCGAACCCGCCATGGCTCGGATCCCCGCTGGTTCTCGCGGCACGCGAAGCTGCCCGACGCGCACCGAGGGCCCGATTCGGCTAACTGTCGTTCTAACCGCTAACCCGGTTACCGTCGATGCCTCACCTGCATGCTTACACGCATACGCTACCCCTTTCTTGCTCATACATCCAGCCGTTTCCATGCTCCTCGTCGTACCTTCTCTTACACACCTCGGTACACTCATTCCACTCACAGACTTGGTCACACACCTGACCACCGAACACCTTGGCACACATTCGTCGCTCGCACACCTCACCAACACACCTCTTCGCGCCCCCTCCTCGGTCACCTCCTCTGTGACAATCACAGGTGTGCTCTCACTCGCACACCCAACCACGTGCCTTACTACCAATTCCAGCGTGCATTCCCACACACGCTCTACCATTCCAGGTGTGCTTCCTTTCTCACCTGTCACAACCAACTCACGCTCCGTGTCACTCTTACTACTCTCACCTCCACTCTTGACAGCGCACTCACCCTTACTCTCGACAGCGCACTCTTTCCTCTTGCACCTGTCCGTCACACATCTTTCTCGCACACCCTCTCCCGTTACATCCTCTGTAACACTCACCACAGGTGTACACTCTTCCGTTACATCCTCTGTAACACTCCTCACTACGCGCTTCCATGTGCTCCCTCGCACACGCGCTACGACCGACTCACTCTCGACAGCACCCTCACTCCTTGGCACGCACTTTTTCCTCGCACACCCCAGAGTCGGACTTTCTTGCACACCTCCTTTTTCGCACACCAGACCTGTCGCACACTTCACCAACGGCCTCTCACGAACACCCAGGTCCATCTCGACCCCCAAGCTTATTAAATCACCTGGCGCATCATACACACGACCATATTGGTCACCACTTACACCGGGTCCTCTTTCTCTTCGCTTCTCCTCCATCAGCTGCGAATCCCTCATCCGGTTAATGAGCACATCATCACGATCCGAACACAGACTTTGGACCAATTCTTTTACTTCCTCTTTGATCTCTTTCTTATCCCCTCTCCGTCGCTTCTTAATTTCGCTTACCCCTTCTTCCACTTCTTCTAATTTCTGCTTCACCTCTTTTATTTCCCGGTGCGTCTCCTCAAGTTCGTCCTCTAAGGCTACCTTGACCGTTTCCATGTGCGTCCTCACCTGCCGGTCCTTCGTCTCCATTACCTCTGTCACCTCGTCCAACCTCGTTGTCAGTCCCTCACGTACCATCTGATATTGCCTCTGTGTCGCTATCAAGTCATTTTTTATGTCGTTTTGTGTCGCTCTTAACCCTCCTAGTACCGCAGTGTTCCTTTGAACCTGCTCCGTTAGTTCTTTTTGTCCCTCCGTCAGCTGTTCCACTTCCAGCGTCAACTCCTCTATACCACCTTGCAATTTTACAGTCCCCTTTCTCACCTCCTTCTCCATGCGCTCCTTACAGTGCCTCACCTCCTCGCGCACTCCTCCGACCCTCACTCACACCTCTTCTGATCTCTTCTCCCATCACTTGCATCTCCTGCCCAGATGCCACCCTCATCTGCTCCATTTCCTCCCTGTGAGCATCCAATTTAGTTTCTACCCCCATTCTGACCCCCTCTATCTGCTGCCCCATTTGGTTAACTTCCCTTTCTGCTTGGTCCCTCATGTCCCTCAATTTGCCTTCCATACTGTTTTCTAACCCCTCTAACCCCTTTTGCATCCCTTCCATTTGATTCTCTTGAGCGGCCATTCTGTTTTCTACCCCCATTAACCCATGTTTCACCCCTTCTATTTGATTCTCTTGAGCGGCCATTCTGTTTTCTACCCCCGTTAACCCATTCTTTACCTCTTTTATCCCATTGTCTAACGCCTCACCGGTACCCCTCGCTTCGTCCCTCATTACCTCCAATTGCTCACTCTGAGCATCCATCCGGTTCCCCATTACCCCCATCATTCTGCTTTCCATTTCTTCGCTATTCTTGTCCATAAGGGCCTTCATTTGTATAAAAAAAAGGTTCAAATCCACCAACGGCACTGCTACGGTCGCGGGCGCGGTCGCCGTAGCCATGTGCGAGGCGCCATTTTGCGCGCCCGTAACCTCATGCGCGAGGACGCCATTTTGCGAACCTGCCGCCCTCACTGCTTCGCTCTCCTCATGTCCCTCAATTTGGTCCTGGATCGACCCTGCCTCACTCTCCTCTACCGGAACCCAGCCGTCTTGATCTGCCATAGCGCGACTTTCAAAATTCGGGTTTTTTTGTAAAACAAAACAATTTCCAACTGCTTATAATTTTGAGCGCGTTAAGCGTGCTTCGGGCCTCGTATCTCACTCCTCGACACCAATTGTTACGGATCGCGGATTAGATGTTATTTACTGAGCGGTGGTATTGCCGCGACCTAACAGTTCCCCCGATTCTTCCCCAACTCACCCGATTCCACCCGACGTTGACCGAATCGCGCTATGCTAAATCAATGATTGGAAAGGACACAACGACTGGGATAGATGAAACGACACAAGGCGTACAGTTCTCAAGACCTCCGGAGGAGGATATAATTAGTGGTGGAGAAAAGGGGTAGATTACAAGGTAATGAGGTAAAGACACAGAAAAGATGGGCACTTAGTTACAGTCTTATCTTATACCCGACAGACCACAGACAAACGGAACAAGACTGACTTACACAGGGATTGATGGCAGGGAAGGACAGGTCGGTTGATAGCACAAGGTGCACCTTGGCTCAGGGACAGGATAAGGCACGGTCCAAAAGATGCAGGGAGGTGTCACAGCGCTCGGAGGTGGCGTCCTTCTCTCTCTAAGCTCAGCGCGCATCTGACGTCACCTCCCTCTTCCTGCGCATGCTCAGCGGGGAGTGACACGCCCTCGGCTCGTTGGCTCCACCCCAGATGGGATCAGTCCGCCACTTCTATTGGGTGCGGGGGTTACCGGGCTCCGCCCTTGACGAGGAGCTGACAGCGAGCCCCTACTTGGTAACCCCGTCGAGCACATGCTCGATGGCGGCTCGTTGGAAAGGCATGGTGCCCTCCCAACACCCCCTACCAACCAAGCCGGAGTGAGGACGCGCACTCCCCGCGCCGCCGCCGTTGTTGTTGTTGTTGTTGTTGAACCGTGAGGAAGAGCTGCGGGGAGGTATTGGGAGGTCCTAAACTTCCTAACGGTGCCATACAATCACATTCTGGTGCAACGAAGAGTCAGAATTAATGGAAACGAGTCCTTAACTGACATAGACTAAGAATAACTAGCAAGATGTCCTATGGTTGTCTACGTGAGATGCGGTGGACCTGGATGCGACATTTAATGGGGGAAATAGGGGGAGGTCGGGTCTACAGAGTGTTGTTTACAGAAAATGGGACTAGGGAATGGGGGATTGGGGATAGTTGGGAAGTATGGAGGAAATAGGGGAATATTTACAAGCGGATATGGATGGATGCCAATCCCATATCCGCAACAATATATATATATATATATAAATATAAGTTGTGGATGCGTTATGCCAAAACTTGGTAGATTCGAGTTGGTTAGGTGACAAGAACAAGCTGGTTCAATTTTGGGTCAGATCCAGGGCATCAGTGGGATACAAAATGCAAAGTGTTCAGGCTGGCATAGGTATGCTCTCTACCAAGTGCTGTCCCACTTTATCCTCTTTTGCCAAGTGTCACTCAGTGATTTTTACCCTGTGCGTGAAGTAAAAAGCAGGGTTAAGCAATCAGTCGCGTAAGTACGTACGAGCGTTTGCATTTTCTTAAGAGCGTACATCCAAAACCATTCAATGGAGGAAATGGAAATTTCACCACGTCCCATTACCATTTGATATTGTTGCGGATATGAGGATTGTGGTTTTTTTATTGTGTTGTATTGTATTGTAAATTGTTATGAATTATTGCTTTATTCTGAGCCCTCCTTGCTCCAGTCTGTTGTATAAAGGTCAAAGGGCGTTCCGGAAGTTAATTCCATAAAGCATACATGAAGGACACTATAATATCCCTGTTCAGTAGTTTATTTCCTTATTCTGTGTATTAGGTTAAGGCTTTGTCTTCCATTAAAATGACACTCCATCGCACCAAGTGAAATAAGATAGATTCCCTTCATTCTTCATTCCCATTCCCAAAAACCTCCATTTCCCCTTTCGTCATGGCCAAGCCTCAATTTGCCAATTACATCCCCTCCAAAACCACCATTGAACATGTGCTCGGGTCGGGGAAGAAAGGCGTGCCTGCCCGTCGTCATCAAGGGCGGAGCCAGAGGGTCGCGCAACCAACCATGGCCGAGGTGAGCACACCGATGGGCGTGTCCTGAAGGCCGGCGGCTTAATCGCCGGAGGCGTTATAAAAGCGCGCGTGCAAGAGTGGTCAGGAGTTGCGTAGAGAGGTCGATGACAAGAGAGGTCCATGACAAAGAGAGGTCCATGACAAGAGTGGCGGCTGCATCCACAGCAGCTTGAGCCACCGAAACTGCATCCACAGCAGCTTGAGCCACCGAAACTGCAGCCACAGCAGCTTGGAACCAGACGGACGTTTTGAGCAGGACCGAAAAGGGACGGCGGCTGCCAAACGCGCTGCGGTATCCGTGGACCGGCCTCCCCCCTCCAGCCATCCACCTCCTGCCATTCCTATCATCATCCCCCGTGTAAGTGTGTTCGTAGTCTGTCTTTTGTCTTGTCCCTGGGAATAAGTTAAGCCTGTTAGATAAGCTAGTATTTTCACTGTGTCTCTAAAATCTTCTGTATATTATTTTCTTATCTTTCCTTCTTCCTTGGTTATTTTGAGCATGTAAATAGTAGAAATAAATTTAGTAGTATTTCCAACCTTTTGGTTGTCTGCTTCTTCTTCACATCCGTGTCGCCTTAGTTTTTTCCCTATTGAATATCTGTGGCGCGATCCGGCCAACGCTCGGGAATCGGGTTAGTCGGGGTAACTGTATGACCGCGGGGCCATCCGCTCGGCAAACATAACATCTTATCCGCGGGCCGTAACAATATAATGCATATTGGGGGTACATCAAAAACTGTTCAACAGGGGGAATTGGAACTTTACCACATGTTACAAGACCATTTGATATTGCGCATATTACTTGGATAATTCCCGCCCCCTCAGAACTTACATGGTGAATTAAACAAAGCCTAATGGCCAGAGATAAAAAATAATAAAAAAACAGAAAGGTTGGGTGACATAAAGTCCTTCTCAAGACTGTGCGAAGTTAAGTATTGTCGTGTAATTCCCTCAGGTGAGCACCACAGTGATCACGAATGGCCAATAGCGAGCTTTTACTCCGAAGCGTTCAGTTCAATTGCAGACTTTATCTATGCGGGGGAAGAAAGGGGAGGAAGCTGAAGCGCTTACCTGAGCGATCCTGCAGGGCAGTCTTCAACCTGCAGAAAATAACTCAAACAAAAACCGGGTTTAGAAATGTACAAGGAAAATAACAAAAGGATTTATTAAAACGGATGCCAATAACAAGAAAACGCGATGGTAAAACTAAGTTCCTAAATGGAGCGCTTCCTCACCAGACTTAGAACACGGACAAATGGGGAGGATAAACTGGATAAAATAAATTATGTGTGTGCGCACTTATCTCAATCGGCTGTGATATTTCTTCTCAGGAATCATCTCCGGCCGTTGGTGGGAAAACCCACACATCTTTTGGCGCACGCGCACAAAGCCAGGCCTCGCTGTATGGTCCGTCTTGGACAGCAGGCACGCAGCTTGCCTCCCCAGCCGTGTCGGCCTCCATTCTCCTCGCACGCCAAAGGATGGTGTCAGCAAGAGTGTTGAGGACCAGGGGTGAGCGAGAGGCAGGAACGTTGAGGGACAGAGGAAGAGGCGAGGAAGGGCAAAAGGCAAGAGCGAAAATGTCAGTCCGAGTCTTCTTTTAACGTTGGGGTCGTGACGTCATCAGCGCTTCTCCACCAATCAGCGCGCCGCTTCATGCTCGACTCTGACGTCATCGGTGGTCCTTGCCAATCGGCGCTCTGCTTCCTCCTCGGCCTTCCCTCCACCAATCAGTGGGTGGCTTCTTGCTCCGCCCTGACCAATCATGAGTCCCATCTTACCCCGGCCTTCCCGTTGGTCAACTCCCGCCCAATCACTGTCCCTCTGGGCGTGGCTCTCGGCCTGCCTGAGCTAGGTGTGCCTGCTAGGCGATGTAGATAGTGGTGTCCATCGGCAGTGTTCAGAACTGGCTTCCGGTTGGTTTTATTGTTATTATTTAGTGCAATTAATAGGCATTTACTCACTAGTGTCTATGGTGCGGTGCCAAAACTTATAAAGGATAAATTACTGAGGTTTGACGAACAGGGGAATTAACATAATCCCTATACTCGTTAACATGCCCCATTCCTTGTAATGGAGACATACTTATGTAATAGATACACCTTACTCCGACATTCGGCTAAACAAAAATTACATGGTGATGGTTCTTATCCGACATCCGGAGCATCTACCTATACAAATCTACCTGACTCTACATATCACTGCCTACCCCACAAACATAAAAGTATTCTATGAATACCATACAATTATACTAGCAAACACTCCCATCCTCCGGGCAGGGCTACCCTTCTCGGCCCACCTTGGGTGTGGAATGTGTTGTGGCACAGTCTTGGTAATGCACGTTACAATTCTTGAAATAATTTTTATTGATCACAACAAATCATACTCCACATCATAAATATGGTTTGTAATACTGACTACCGCCAAAGGTGGCGCTATTTCCACCACATACATGTTTGAGTTTGTGAAATCCACGTTTGTTCCGTCATAGTAAAAATAAAAAATAGTAAAGATTCCTTCCAGGAGAAATAAATATCAAACCTTTTGCTCGTCCCTCATGATAAAATGTGGTTCACTACCCTTGGAGACCGTGCCAGACAAAACACTTCTCAAGCATATAATCCCAAAGAAAATACAAAAAACAAACAAATCAAATGGGACAAATAAAGTGGAATCCCAGTGTGCAGTGCAGTGATTGTGTCTTGTGCACACAATTGGTACCCAGCATGAAAATAACCCCCACCAATGGAGCAGGTTGTGCACACTCGTGGATCACGCCCAAACACACCCAAACTGGCTCCTTAATTATAAGGCCGCAAGCGGTGTGTGACGCGTGCAACTGCTGGACCGACGGGGGAACAGGAACGCGTAGCCGCGGGAAAACGCCGTTTCATCAAGGACTGGTGGAGGAGTGCGGAACGGTCGAGCGCAGGCCATGAATTCCTATTGGATGCTGGCTTCATTTATTTATTTATTGCAAGAGCGAGGTGCTGCTGTGTCAATTTTAGACACCTGGCAAATGGAGCATGGCCGAGCCAGAGGTGGCATGGAGGAAGTTCTTGTGTGGTGGTGGGTGGGGTGGAGTACAAGATACATAATTCTGACAATCGAGGTGCACGGTGGTGTAATGCAGCAAAATATCTCATATATTTATCGGTTTATATATACATACATACATACATACATATATACACACACACACACACACACACACACACACACACACACACACACACACACACACACACACACACACACACAATATATATGTAAAAACAATCTGGTAGATTTCCTATTATGACGTCATCGGTGGCCAAAGCTTTTATCAGAAAGTTGACATTTTGAATGTTAATGTTTAAAGGCCACGTTTGGGATCATCACCAGATTTTCTCCATTCATTATACCACCAAATCAGGCAGGTGGCCTTATTTGGTCACGCAATCCCAAAATGCGTGTCGGGTCACAATCGTAGCTCTACTAAATATGGTCATTATATAGTTCCTAAGTTCCTACGTACGGTGTGTACCCCGAATTAGAATAGGTACACCGTATCCCTGCGCATCGTAAGAGGTGACCAAGGGTTGGCGTCAGGAAGGGCATCCGGGCCATAAAAACATTGCCTCAAACAGGGAACCATGATTGTCATGGGGCCCGCAAGGCTAACCCCCGCTCGAGCGGGGAAAAAATGGCCTTAAAAACGATTATTCATTCATTCATTCATATAGTTCCTAAGTTCCTAAGCAACTATTTGAAGAAAAAAAATAAAGAGTTCAAACTGATAACTCGAATAACGAATCATGACCTTTCTTAGATGTATATTATCTTGGGATAACTTATGAAAGCTTGATTCTAATTGGTGGAGAAAAGCTGGTGAAAAAATAGCATTTCCGGGCTACTAACGAGTAAATCCAGCACTTACTGAGTTAATTTGTCACCAGTTGTATTGGAAAGTGCGACGATCAAAAAGAAAACCTGCTTTCTCTCCCAGTAATCAGTTGTGCACGCACAAGACAGGTGGTCGCATATTCCAGTTGAAAAACACAACCAGAAGATGGTGTATGTTTCATGGAAGAGGTAGCGCAAACGCGTCTTGGTGGGACCTCAACGGTGCATTACACCAGAGACCCTTTGCACGGGATGCAAAGCCATCCGGACGTTGTGCACACACGACGGGAGTAACTCCAGCGGCGCTCCCGTGTTATCGGCTTACGCAGAGCGGCCGTGCATGCGCCGGGCTTCGTCGGCAGAGCCTGAAATCGATTCGCGGCAGTTTCTCATTAGCGCTAACGTGCCGCAGAATGCTCATTACCTGCGCTGGCCGCGGGCACAACCGCCTTGCCAGATGGTGATGCGGGGGGGTTTTTTTTTTTGAAGTCTATGATCGATACTTCCTCGATGGAATGTCTTTGCTTACCAAATATTCCTTTTTCTTTCGACGTCAACATCAAAGGAGTATTTTTCTTCTCCCCCTCTAAATTGGAACTCCGCTGCTCAATTTCATCTTCCCAGTTTCATTTACAAGAAGCGATCTTCGAAAAGTCTGACCGGTTATGTGCACTTGCCTTGGTCCATGAAAGGAACAAAACTGAATGGTTCCAATATTCTCATCCCTCAATTCCACACCAACGATGCAAGAATCCAGAAAAAGTCTGCCGAGTATAAAAACCGACAGATTCTCAATCGTTCAAACAACACAAACTTCGTTTCAAAACAAAGTAGGACATATAATTGGAAGAACAATACTTTTGAACGAATAATCAAAAGAAACATTTATGTTAAAAAAAAATTGAGGGGGGGGGGGGAAGCCTGTGTTTTTTGGTCTATTGTGAGTCTGTAGCTCGTCCAAAACTTTGGGAATGACACACAAGCACACGCGACAATCTCTGCAGGACATGCTGCTGCACCTGCCTGGGTTTATGGTCATCAATCCAGTTAAGAGGTGCTCGTTGCCTTCATCCCTCAGGGGATGGCTTGCCAGCTCAACTCTTGAGGGATAACCAATCCGCACGGATGACAGCCAGTGGGGCAGAAACGCGTCCGTGGATCAATTCCATTCCCAAGGGTAGGAGGGAGTACGGGCTGGCATTGCCAACAAAGGCTTCTGAAAACACAAAGAGTGACTGGTAATGGTGGCTTACATATTCTATTAAACACTGGGACGTTCTGTTTCTTGCACAGGACTGTAAGAAAGCTGGATGTTGTATATTTAGGTCTCATCTCGATTCTCGAAGAGATGACATCATAAAATGGGTCGTGATGGCCGGATGTCTGTCTGTCTGTCGTTAACCTTTTGCCACTCCTCCCTTATCACACGGCTGATTGTTCTGACACTTGACACATGAATACAAGACAGTAGCTTGCACACTCGCTCGCTCGGTCTTCGATTTTGGATCATGTGGGTTTCCCAGGGGGTGGGTTACCCCCACAAACT
This sequence comes from Myxine glutinosa, assembly GCF_964187855.1. Classification (NCBI taxonomy): domain Eukaryota; kingdom Metazoa; phylum Chordata; class Myxini; order Myxiniformes; family Myxinidae; genus Myxine; species Myxine glutinosa. The sequence continues at coordinate 60,274,228 of NC_136274.1, read as the reverse complement.
TCGGATCCCTACTCGTCCCTTATTTACCAACCGATTGCTCTGAAACCCAATACAGCCCTTCAACTCGATGGCTCGCACGATCGCTCAGGCTTCGACTTTTCGATTTCATATCAGGAGGGCTCCCAGACTATCAGGGGGTTCCCAGAGGAGACCCCACATATCAGCAGCAGTCTGAACTACAACCTCAGTAGATGACTGTCAGCCCAATCTGACTGTTTATAAAATAGACAGTACTGTGCAAATGTTTCGGTTATTCCAATGATATTCATACCTCAGGGTAAATTCATCAAAATATCAGTGACTAGCCGAAAGCACCTGGCGTTGCCCGGGTTCTTTTTTAATGAATTTACTACTATAATTCAGCTTTCACTCGCGGCCGTAGAAGATTGACTACTATAATTCAGCTCAGCTTTTAATTGCGAAATGGGCCCAGCCCGGCCTATGCGGCCTCCACCGGCCTCGCCACCGAGCCTATAACCTTCCCGGGGCCCGTCCCGACATTTTTAGTTCTTTTTGAATGAATTTACTACTATAAATTCAGCTTTTACTCACGGCCGTAGACGATTGACTACTATAATTCAGCTCAGTTTTAAATTCGAAATGGGCCCAGCCCGGCCGAGGTGGGCCTCGACTGGCCTCGCCACCTAGCCACCTAGCCTATAACCATCCCGACATTTTTTGTATTAGAGGTTTCCTCCTATCTTTCACCATTCAGGAGATTAGCTTGCGCAGACAAACAAACAAACAAAAACTCTCTTTTATATACAGTCACGTGAAAAAGTAAGTACACCCCATGTAAAGTTTTGACTTTTTCAACATATTTCAACATACAGCTATTTGATCTTCATTTCAACAATATTGATAGATAAAGGTGATATAATATAACAAACATCATGAAACATTTACATTTTGTAGTCCATTGTATAATTTAAATAAACATAAATGCAAATTTCGCATGTGGAAAAAGTAAGTACACCCTTGGCTCCAATAGGTGGTATTGCCCCCTTTGGCAGAAACAACCTCAAGTAGGCGTTTCTTATAACTGTCTACCAGTCTCTGACATCGATTGGGAGAAATTTTTGCCCACTCCTCCATGCAGAATTCTTTCTGCTGTGCGATGTTTGAGGGGTTTCTTGCATGCACATCTCGTTTCAAATCCCCCCACATCTCGATGGGATTTAGATCTGGGCTTTGACTTGGCCATTCCAGAACCCTTCATTTCTTTCTTTTCAGCCATTCCTTGGTGGATTTACTGGTATATTTAGGGTCATTGTCATATTGCAAGGTCTACCTTTGGTTGAGCTTCAACTTTCCGACAGATGGCCTCACATTATCCTCAAGCACCCTCTAGTACAATGAAGAATTCATAGTGGATTCTATGATGGTGAGCTGCCCAGGCCCTGATGCAGCAAAGCTGCCCCAAACCATAATATTTCCACCACCATGCTTTACAGTTGGTATCAGGTTCTTGGGGTCAAATGCTGTCTTTGGTTTTTGCGAAACATGTCTTCTGGTACTGTGGCCAAATAGCTCTACCTTTGACTCATCTGTCCAGAGCACATTGTTCCAGAAGTGCTGGTCTTTGCTGAGGTGTTCATTGGCAAACATTAGTCTTGCCCTGATGTTCTTTCTGGAGAGCAAAGGTTTCCTCCTGGCACACCTCCCATGTAGATCAAATTTGTGAAACCTCTTTCTAATGGTAGACTCGTGCACTTTGACATCAACAGTGGCAAGAGCTACCTGTAGGTTGCGTGATGACATTCTGGGGTTCTTAGAGACTTCTTTCAGCATCTTGTGGTCTGCTCTCGGGCTGACCTTGCTGCGGCGGCCTGGCCTGAACAAGTTGGCAGTTGTTTGGAATCTTCTCCACTTGTAGATGATCTTCTGGACAGTCGAATGATTGATTTCAAATTGTTTGGAGATCTTTTGAAATCCCTTCCCAAACTCGTAGGCATCTATAACCTTCTTTCTGAAGGCATCAGAGAGCTCTTTTGATCTAGGCATGGTGACGCCGCACACTTCAACAACAAAGAGCAAACCAAACTAAATGTCTGAGGTTTAAATAAGACAGGTTCCTCCAAGATCCTCTCTAACGATGTTCTAATCATTTGCACCTGAGCTGGTGCACCTGATTCTAATTTTAGGTATTTGAAGTAGTGATAAATGTCGGGGTGTACTTTCTTTTTCCACATGCAAAACTTGTATTTATGTTTATTTAAATTATACAATGGACTACAAAATGTAAATGTTTCATGATATTTGTTATATTATAATCACCTTTATCTATCAATATTGTTGAAATGAAGATCAAATAGCTGTATGTTGAAATATGTTGAAAAAGTCAAAACTTTGCATGGGGTGTACTTACTTTTTCACGTGACTGTATCTAGATAGATAGATGAGACATATATGTGTTTATTTTTTCTGTAAATTAACACCCTATGTCTATGCACGTGAAACAAACTGCTAAGTTTGTTTCAGCTGCACACACCTGCACGAGAATGAGCATTCAGAGATTGCAAACCCTCGACAGGACTAGTTATGTGTAGTGTATTTTGTGAGGTGTTTGTGTACTGGTGTGTTATATCAATAATAGCAGACATAATTAATATGCTCCAATACGTAATTTGTACACAATTACTAAACGTACTCATGTTCCAATGGTCAGGGCGGATTAAGACAATCAAGGTCCATGGGCTGCACCTGTAACGGTCCCATCCTCCCCCTTGTATTGCCAAAGAAAACCCTAATCTATCTGCAATATAAATGACAATGTCATTTTGTGTGTTTGTTCAAGTCTGTTCCCCTTCATAAGGCGAGGTTTTAAATGCAATATTTTAACATGAATGTGTGTTCACTGCAGTCTATTTTTGAGGATAAAACAAACCCTTAAAAACATTTTCCATAAAAGAGTAATTATGCCTCCTCTATTGGAATTGTAGACGGTGGCCTGCAAACGAAGCCTCATGGGAGGTGTACAGAAGCGTTTTTTAAAAATAACAATAAATACAAGGCACATGGAGGTGAAATTAGCTGCACATCTATCTATAATTCCAGTAATCTCTGTCTGTACGTTTGTCTGTGACCGCTGTTTCTCGACAACCACGGGTCCAATATACTTTTAACTTGCCAGGTATATTGCTGGGGACCCGAGGATGTGCCTTTTCAAGTTTTCATATTAATCGGACAATTACTTACCGAGCTATGTCCAAAAAACGATTCAACCAATCAGAGAGCAGCGAACTATCGCGTGTGCCGAACGTGGCGGGCACACTCTGCCTCGGATGGCACATTTGAGAGCGTATTCATTTATTTCACGTTTGCAAACTATGTTGGCGTTAAACTATGTTTTACAACTAATAAAAACGAATTTGCGATTCATTCGCTTTCCTGCGCGTTTGTGCACGCGATGGCGATTTCTTTACCAAACTCCGGAAGCCGTTCGCTTTGGACCAAACCATTGCATGTAAATAGAGGGGGGGGATTGTCACCACTCGCAAGCCGTTCGCTTTGGACCAAACCATTTCATGTAAATAGAGGGGGGGGATATAATTTTAGATATAGATATAGTACGGGCATGCCCTAGTGATATGCAATGCACACAAAGTAAAATGAGTGTTCATTTACGTCCGTAAGATGTCTTATAAATAAAGAAGATATGCACACGTGACACTAGGCCAAGGCGTCAGACTTTGGCACGCTCACGAGGCTGCACCATCGAAGAAACCGTTTGATCCCATCATATTTGACAGGCTTTTATGAGTCTAAATAATAAATGTCACTGTGTGTCTCTTCCATAACTCCAAAACCATGAAACCGAGTAGCCAGAAACTTTCAGGCATACAAAGGGAACTCCGAAGGAGTGAATGAATGAAAACTTTCGGTAAATTTAAGCACCCCTTTTTGAAGATAATTAATGGCCTTATTAAATTACAACAAAAACAGGCTTTCCCCTTGGTCAGCCCACTCTCCCTCACAGGGGTCTTAATCATCTTTATGTTGGTCTGCTCAAAAACACCTTGCCTTGAAACAGATCGTAAGTTTCTGTACGATATCGCTTCATACCAACGAATTGCTGTGTACATCGGTGAGCGCGATTTTCAAATCTACGCATCGCACTACATCCCTAATCGCTTGCCAAGCCAGCAGTTCCTTATCAACTGATGTTCCTAAGCCATGGTGATATAGTCGACAGTGGTGCAATTGACTTTTTTGTCGTTTAAAAAAATAAAATTGCATATTGACATTCAAGACAATGTTAAGATGATAAAGTAAACGAAGTACATTTATAAGCATCTGTTCCATTGTCTTAGTTAAATCTGACAAAAGTATAAAATGAAAACCTTGCCTTGGAGGGTTCCAGTTCCAGAGTGGGTACACAGGGTGGCAGCCCTAGTTGGAGTCACATCCCAATACTAAATGGAAGCCCATGTTGCAATCTCTTTAATAAATAGCCTAGAGTGGGCTGAGTATCATCTCTTGAGGTTGTTGTTCAGATCTCTGCTGATTTGTGAGGAACCCTCTTACCCTTCTCCCTCCCCCACCCCCCGCCCCTCCCCTTCGGTATAAAATCGAAAAAAGGAAGACCGAGTGATCCTGCGATCCCTAGAGTTGAATGTCTACAATCGGGTTTCAGAACAATTGGTTGGTAAATAAAGGACGAGTAGGGATCCAAGGTTTGGGGGTAACCTCCCCTCCCCCCTCTCCTGCTTCCCTGGGAGCCCACATGATCAAAAATGGATAAATCAAACTTGAGCGATTTTGCGAGCTCCTTTCTTGTATTGAGGTGTCAAGTTTCAGAACAATCAGCCGGGTGATAAGGGAGGAGTAGCAAAAATAGCAAAAAGTTAAGATGGGTGGATGACCGGACGGACGGACATTCAGACATTACGACCCATTTTATAATGTCATCTCTTCGGGAATCGAGATGAGATGACCTAAAAAAAAGGTACGTGCAATTTGAAAGCGATGGGTAGTATTGTTATGTTGTTTGAATGTGCTGTTTTAACCTACCCCATTTCGTTCAATCCTGTGCTAATGGTGGCAGACGGGACCATTCCTTCTGCTTCCCCCCCCCAAGACCCACTACCAAATACAAGTGGAGATTCCCTCCACACTACCAATCGCTAATTAGTCTCCTCAAGTTTCCTAATTATTTTTTGTTTCACGTTTTTGTGCGATCTGCTTTCATTAGGAGCTTGGAGCAATGTTATCCTCTATACAAATGAGAATGAGACATTGTTTGTTTGTTTGTTTGTGATGCTACTCCTCTGAGCTCCCAAGGTTAATCACGACGAGATTTTATAGGATCACATTTTTTACCATGATACACCTTACTAGGGGTTTTAAACAGTCGTTTTCTCATAATTCTTAACATATCTACACACGAGCAACCACCTGTCACGGGGAACTGGTGGAGGTTTGGAGGGAGGCAGGGGAAGTGGGAGGGAATGAGTGGGAGTCTGGAGGGAGGGGAAGGGGCAGGGTGGGAGGGTGGAGAGCTAAGGGGGAGGAGTTTGGTGGGTGTCCGGAGAGAGGGGGGGAGGGTTGGGTGGAAGGAGGCAGGGGAAGGGATGGTAGGAGGGACCTGGTGTTTCCGGTACCTTTGCTTACATATAATATAGATGGCCTCCAATAGTTTGATGGACAAATCAATAAATTATTTGGGATTTCAAACTAAGATCCCAGCAACATAAGCTACATGCTCAGATAGAAACTCCAAACAGGCCGACCATTAAAATATCTCAAGCTGTGATGCGATTTTAACAGGTGGACGTGAGGGGGTGTCATCTCTTCCGCATGAAGGGGTTTGGGAAGCCACCTCCAAAAAATTGAAAAGAATTGGTGCAACACTCAGGGTCGGTTAAAAGGGAAAACAAGACTGCCTGCTGGCAAACCAATGAGATTGTGCAGCTCTTTATGCCTCGTTGATTTGATCAAAATAATAAGACATCCCCTGGTGGCAACTTATGGAACTGGCCAAACAAACAATGATCGTGCAGAAAGAAGTTAAACCTGTTAATTCACTCAAATAAGTTAAACCTTCTTCCTGAAAAAAGTTAAACATTATTGTTAATTCAATAAGTTAAACCTGTTAAAATAGGTTTCTACCCCTGTTAATTCACCCCAGATCCACTTTTCTGAAATTCCGACTTCTTTCCTAGAAGTCCTAGCAGTGTCCATGTGTTTTTTTACCTCTCCCACCCCCCACCCCTCTTCCCACGCCTCCTCCCCCCAAGCCCTCTACCTCCCACAGATCTCCCGATGTCCCTGCACTCAAATGTCGTACTTGTGTGCTTCCCTCTCTCTCCCCATCTTGTCTCCCGCTCCTTTCATTTCATCTCCCGCTCCCTGTTTTTTTTGTCATTAATGGTTGCTCTTACACGAGCCTCGATCTTGTATACAAAAACAAAAACAAATAAAAACCACTCATACACTTTTCAAACATTAAAAATGAATCCTGAGCGAGAGAAAACTAGAAAAACGAGAGAACAAGCAGATATACTTAATTTTTACAAAATTCTGGGAGATCTAAAGACAGGAGATGCAGAAGCATCAGAGTCCGCCATGGTCCATTGGTCCATCATGGGCGAGGGAGTGCCAAAGTTCCAACTCGGGGGTTTGACGTTTATTATAGATCGTTTGTGCAGGAATTTGTAATTTGTTCAGGTTTCTGGCGACAATCCCCTGCCCTTTATGAACGACACCGTGGGATCTTCACCGTCCACAAACTCATGCTAGCAGATGGGCCCCCAGCTTCACGTCACGTCCAATGGACCTTCAGATGCAACGCCTGCAAAGCACCGATCCGACAGTTTATAGTCGGGTCGAGAATAGAGCATCCCAAAGGCAAAGAAGCCACCTCTGTGTCACCTCGTCAGACAGTAAATACACAAGCAGCCATTGGAGGCCATCTTTTGAACCTGTCACCGCATTGTCGAGTCTCCACCCCACGCGTATTATCAGCCTGAAGGATTTAAAGGAAACAAAGAAGGGCCACTGCAAAATTAGAGACGCTCACAAACTCACCCTCTTATTTTTATCATCATATTCTAACGATACTCGTCCATCTGTGCTTTCGTCGCTTTTAACGCTCTCCCTGCTTCCACAGAAGCATGTTTTATTGGCCTGCCAACGAATTTGGTGGCCAGCCAATTCTCTCCCACCGGATTTACACATTCGTTGCTTGCGAGACAAGATTTCCACCTGCTGAGATAACACAGCATTCCCATCTGTGCTTACAGTTTTGTTTCTCCGTCCCCCCTCCCCATCACTCATCTTCCAAGCTTCATGCATGATGGGTTTCACACTTGCTGCATGGTCTTTAATTCAAAGAATAAAACCTTCAAAGCAGCCCAAATACAAAACAAATACTAGAACGGTACTCGGTGGAGCACACCTCCGCGAGGCTGAACAATTTACGTTTTGTATCCACCGATAGGCCGGATCTGGATTCGGACCTGAATCATCACAAAATGGCAGTGAGATTTATGCGGTACATTTGTGACGTCACAAATAAATCTCAATTCAGAAATCAAAATGGTGCAGCAAGCTTCTGGAAAGCAAGAAGGTTGTCCGGCTCTAGAAATATGGCCTTTCGGTTTGGACGATGGAACACGTGACAAGTCTTGCAAAGCAGGACATGAATATTTGTAGGGCAGAAACTCACGAAGAGGAAAGGTTTCAGACAAATATCACCAAAATTCAATCGCAAAAGAAAATAAGACATTAAAATTTTCTTTGTCGTTCCCATTATATTACAACAGGAATTGCAAGAACATTGGAAGTAAATTTTTATTTTTTTTTGTATACAAGATCGAGGCTCGTGAAAGAGCTAACATTAATCACACAAAAAGTCAAATCGACACATAAAACACAAAATAAGGGGAGCGGTAGACAAGATGGGGAGAGAGGGGGAAGGACACAAACACAACATTTGAGAGCAGGGACATCGAGAGAACTGTGGGAGGGAGAGGGCTTGGGGGGAGGTGGGAGAGGTATAAAACATATGGACACTGCAAAGACTTCCAGGAAAGAAGTTGGAATTTCAAAAAAGTGTATCTGGGGTGAATTAGCGGGGGTAGAAAAGATCAAGGTTTTGGATGGGGGAAGATAAGAGATTGTGGTGAACAGCTGTTTTAAAGACCCGGAGGGAGGAGTGGGATTGAAGGGAGTGGGGGAGTTTGTTCCAGAGGTGGGAGAAAAGAGGAATGAAGGAGTGAAGGTGAGCAGAGAGTCTTGATTTTGGCAGTTTAACCATAAGAGGGTTGCTGGCAGATCTTGTGCGACCTGTAGGAATATTTGGGGGACAAAGCACAGATAGAGCTGGGGGAGCAAGGCCGGAGAGGAGTCGGTAGAAGACAGAAAGACCACCAACCTGCCTGCGGTGAGTAAGTGAAAGGCCCTCAGAGTTAGCTTTATCGCAGGAGATTCCAATGATTCTGAAAGCTTTGGTTTCAACAGCGTGAAGCCGAGCGAGGTGTGAGGCAGGAGCACCAGCCCAGAGGGGAGAGCAGTATTCCATTGAGCTGCAGATGAGAGCCTTGTATGTGGTGAGGAGTTCAGGTGTGCCAAGGAAGGACTTCGCAGGACGGAGGATGCCCAATCGGCGACCTTCCATGGAAGGTTTTATTCTCAAATTACTCAGCATCATCCCGTTTCGGCCCTTCAACCTCGATACGGTCAGCTAAGGTGGGCCAGCAGGGGCACATACACCTCCACATGCAATCACCAAGAGGGAAGTAAGCCCGGTTGTTGATCCGGGCCTGAAATTGAAAGAACGTTACCCCACACCCAACCCCACCCTTGTTCTGTGTCCCTCAATTTCATGTTCCTCCACCCGATGCCCCTCAACCCCAATTCCTCACCAACACGCAATGCTCCCCCCACCCTGCTAACCTGTTCCTATTGGTTCATCTAATCACTTGGCTGTGAGAGTGAGTACACATCTCCAGCTATTATCAGAGAGCTGTCTCAGCACCAGAGAGTCTGGCAGGTCCAACTCGCAAAACCTGGAAGATGCCCTCTCACTTCAGAACTGGTCTTGTATCTCCTCATCCCTCGATATTAATGCCGCCTGGAAATTCTTCTACAAAAACCTGCTCTCCCTTATACCCAGCTAACACAATACCGTTGGGCCAACGTTGGCATTTGGTCAATTGGTCGCAAGCGCATTGTTGACGTCGGGGTGACGTTGCCTATTGGTTGCATTGCGTTGCATTTGCGACGTCTATTTTTCCAACATTGCCCTAACGTTAACTATTGGTTGCAATTGCGACTTCTATTTTCCAACGTCGGCCTAACGTTAACCATTGGTTGAAATTGCGATGTCTATTTTCCAACGTTGGCCTTACGTTAACCATTGGTTGAAATTGCGATGTCTATTTTCCAACGTTGGCCTAACGTTGCCTAATGGTTGCAATTGCGACGTCTATTTTCCAATGTCGGCCTAACGTTGCCTAATGGTTGCAATTGCGACGTCTATTTTCTAACGTTGGCCTGACGTTAACCATTGGTTGCAATTGCGATGTCTATTTTCCAACATTGCCCTAACGTTGCCTAATGGTTGCAATCGCGACGTCTATTTTCCAACGTTGGCCTGACGTTAACCATTGGTTGCAATTCAGACGTCTATTTTGCAATGTCGGCCTAACGTTGCCTAATGGTTGCAATTGCGACGTCTATTTTCCAATGTCGGCCTAACGTTGCCTAATGGTTGCAATCGCGACGTCTATTTTCCAACGTTGGCCTGACGTTAACCATTGGTTGCAATTCAGACGTCTATTTTGCAATGTCGGCCTAACGTTGCCTAATGGTTGCAATTGCGACGTCTATTTTCCAACGTTAGCCTGACGGTGTTGTGTTACCTGGGTATTATACAGATTTATCCCATCTCATCCACAGTTATACCAATCATCTCACCCCTGGTACATCGACTCCGGTGAGGCAGTTACCTTTGCACAACCTGCCTTCTGTTCCTAGAAGACAATCTTAGATCATTACACAAAGCTCAGAACAAGTGTGTGCCAGAACATGTTATCTGCACAACCTCAAGACTGAACTTTCACCAATTCATTTATCCCTCTAAAACCTGTATCCCTCTAAAATCTGGTGGCTCCTTGTTAAGTCTGTCTCTGGAGTATGCTCTCCCTCCACCCCTTCCCTAACCTCAAATGACACCACAACCGACACCGCTCATGAAAAGGCCGAATACCTCAATTCGGTGTTTGCTCCAAATATTGTACACCCAACCTCTCGTTCCCTGTAAATACCTTAGCCTCTCATACCTAAATCCTCCCTGGACACTGTCTCATCTTCACCTGAGAATCCATCATCGCAGTTGCTATAACATCCATCCTTTTCTCCAACTACCCAATCTCAATCCATCAGTTTGGATTAAAACCTGTTCACTCCACCCTGAACATGCTGCTGCTACTCTCTCTCAACAATGGACAGAGGCCCTTAATCTCAGACGAGAGACCAAGGCTGGCACTGGACATGTATTGCGTATTTGACACAGTACGCCATTCATTTTGTTTAAAAATAAAGAAAACATGCTCAATAAAACAGGAATACAACTAAACGACACTCGGTAGAGTGCATACCCCTGCCAGGCTGAATATTTTACGTTTTGTATCCTACTGATAGGCCGGATCTGGATCCGAGCCTGAATCGGAATCTAATCGACTTGTTGTTGTCACCTAACCAACTCATCCACCTAGTTTTGTCAAGACCCGTCCACCACTTTTTGAAATATTGTGCTTTTATCGTTTTTGGACTCGATGGTGAAGAATCACTTAGAAATTCTCGGTTCCGGATCTTCATCAAATCTAATCAATTCGTCCTCGTCACACACACAACCTGTCCACCAAGTTTTGTCTGCATTTGTCCATAAGGTTTTGAGATATTCTGCTCACAGACAGACAAACAAACAGACAGGGGTGAAAGCATAACCTCCATTCACCTTCGGCGGCAGAGATAATTAGAGGTAAAGCAGGAACATAAAAGGTCAAATCAATTCTCATTTGGCCACATTAGTGTGAGAAACCTAAAAACGAGAGGAATGTTTGAGTAAAACAAAAATTTTAAAATGCAAATTGTTTTTGAAGGGGAGCAGGGGTTGGGGGCTAGGGGCAAAAATATATACACACTTCCACTTTGTTAGTTTCACAAATAAAACACAGAATAAGCAGCGCCATATAAAGGCCGCAAAAATCAAAGTCCGATAGGTTTCTGATGTTTCCTTTTCTGCCGAGATGACTTGGGCTTTGAATTCATTCATCCAACTATTATCTCCAAATTGCGTTTTAGATTAGCTGGCGGCTGGGCACACCGCCAGACAAAAGGAAGGTTTCATTTTGGGTTTTTTTGAGGGTCCGACAAGGATAGAGAAGTGGTGATATGGACCTTCAGGTAAGAGGGAAGTAAGTTGGTAAAGCAAGTAATTCAAGGGTCCCTTTGAAATTGCTGTTGTCCCAGTGCGGGGGCAGGAATCAGAATGTCAGGTAAGTTGTGTCACCCCCATAATTCATGCAAAATCATTAGTGAGAGACATGGCAGCAGGTGATGGCAATTTGCACACAGCGTATGTGATAACAAGGGGGCATGAAGGAAAGCTATATTTGTTTGATGCACACACCTCCGAGATGTTTAGTCTGGGTTTGAATCTCGACTCGGCGAGAAACCGCCATCCTGGTGCTTCACTTGCAGATCTATTCATCAGCGTTTGCGGTCCATCAGACTGACATTATATATATATATATATATATATATATATATATATATATATATATATATATATATATATATATATATATATATATATATATATATATATATATATATATATATATATATATATATATATATATATATATATATAGAGTTATGGATTCGTCACTTCCGCTGTTGTGGTTTTCACCCACTTGTGACATATCATGTATTATTCTCAAAAGGTTTAGTATTCAGGAACAGCTATTTAAAGTGAAAACGGTTAACGTAAAATGATACAGGAAACCGACCCGGAAGAAAAAGGCGGTAAAGAAGAAGAAGGCGTGAGGACAGGGGAAAAACGAGGCGTTCTGAGAAAGCTCCGTACCTAGCGTGGTCGAGCGTACATGGCGAGGGAACTTTGAGTCCTTGAGAGGAATCTCGTGCGATCGGTGATATCGCTGGAGTTGTGGAAGAGCCTGCGAAGTCAGGTACAGGCGTGAGGTTCCGGAGAATCTGCGCCGCGAGGCCGCGGCTCGAGTGAGAGCCATCCGCCATTTCGCCCCGCACGCTACCTTCATCGGAAAAGGTTTTTGTCGCGTCGGCTGGGCTTATCCTCCGGTGGTTTGCCGGGGACGGCTGTGCAATAAAGCGGCGTTTGAAGATTGCACTGCGGTTCGCTGATTGAACGGTGCATGTGCACATCTGGATCGCGTTTTTGGGAGTTGCCTTTCCACTGCCAGTTTGCTGTTAGTGTGGATCACGTGACAGTCCACGCCTTGCCTACACCTCCTCACTCGCCATCGTCCAGTCGCCTCATCTCCGTGGAGTGACAGAGACATTGAGAAGGGCTCGGTTTCAGTCCCTGGGGGGGGGGGGGGGGGGGGTACCGTGAGTTTGAGCTAGGTTACCCACTTAAGATCTCGATTGCCACCATTGTTATATGGTTCTTTTTGTGTGCTTTTAATATATTATTTGTTCATTGACAACCAAGAGTGTGGTTTCCTTATTGATTTGATTGTTTCATTTGATGGTTTCATGGATGGTTTCATTAGTGATCGATTTTGAAACTGAATAACTATTCTTTCGGCCGTGACCCCTCTCGGGGTTCAGGGGAATACCGAAACCAGAAGGTCGGGGAGGAACACGTAACAATATATATATATATATACATACATATTGTTGCGGATATGGGACTTGGCCTCCATATCCGCTTGTAAATATTCCCCTATTTCCCCAATACTCCCCAATCCCCCATTCCCTAGTCCCATTGCCTGTAAATAACACTCTGTAGAACCGACCTTCCCCTTTTTTCCCCCATTAAATGTCGTGCCCAGGTCCACCGCATCTCACGTAGACAACTTTCGGACATCTTGCTAGTTATTCTTAGTCTATGTCAGTTAAGGACTCGTTTCCATTAATTCTGACTCTTCGTTGCACCAGAATGCGATTGTATGGCACCAGTAGTGAGTTTAGGACCTCCCCATACCTCCTCCCATCTTCCCCATGAAACAACAACAACAACAACAACAACAACGGCGTGCGGGGAGTGTGTGTCCTCACACCGGCTTGGTTAGCCGCCATTGACCATGCGCTCTGACGGGGTTACCACGAAGGGGCTCACTGTCAGCTCCTCGTCAAGGGCGGAGCCCGGTAACCCCCCCGCACCCAATAAGAAGGGCGGACTGATTCCATCTGGGGCGGAGCTAACTAGCCGAGGGCGTGTCACTCCCCGCCGGATATACGCAGCCGCCCACCGGACGTGACATCAGATGCGCCCCCAGCTTGAAAAGACAAGTCGCGACCTCCGAGCGCTGAGCGACCTCCCCGCATCTACTGGACCGGACCGGGTCGATTCTGTCCCTGAGCCAAGGTGCACCTTGAGCCATCGACTACCCGCTTTCCTTGCCATCAATCCCCGTGTGAGTCAGTTTTGTCCTGTTTATCTGTCGTCTGTTGGGGCTACTATAAGACCGTAATTAAGTGCCTATCTTACTATGCTGTACCTCTCATCCCTGTAATCTAAACGTTCCGAACTAATATAACCTCCTCCGGAGGTCTTGAGAACTGAACCCTTGGTGTCGTGTCATTTTAACCCAGCCGTTGTGTCCTTTCCTCAATTGATTTAGCGTAGCGCGACTCGGCCAACGTTCGAGTATAATCGAGTAAACGTGCAGACGCGGTCATACCAAACCGCTCGGTAAACCAACAGCCACAACCGCGTCTGTAACAATTGGTGTCAGGAGTGTCGGATTCGGACCTGGGACTAAATTTATTAGGCCCAAATTTTGGAACACCAATTGTACCACTAGGGTAACAATTGGTGTTGGGAGGTAGAATTCGATCCGGAGCGCGTTTTACGCGCTCGAAATTATAACAGCGAAATTTGATTGTGTTTTACAAAATATAAAAACCCGAATTTTGAAAATCGCGCTATGGCAGACCAAGTCGGCTGGGGTCCGGTAGAGGAGAGTGAGGCAGGGTCGGTCCAGGACCAAAATGAGGGACATAAGGAGAGCGAAGCAGTGAGGGTAGCAGACGCACAAAATAGCGTCGTTGCGCCCGACGTTGCGGGCGCGCAAAATGGCGCCTCGCTGGTCACGGCAACCGCGCCCGCGACCGTGGCAGCGCCCCTGGTGGATTCGAACCTTTTCCTCCTGCAAATGAGGGCCTTTATGGAACAAATGGGTGAGCGATTGGAGGGCCAAATGGGGGTAATGAGGGACGAAGCGAGGGGTACTGGTGAGGGATTAGACAATAATTTTAAGGGATTAGACATGAAATTTGGGAAATTAGACGATAGATTAGGGGAAATACAGGAGGGGTTAATGGGGGTAGAAAACAGAATGGCCGCTCAAGAGAATCAAATGGAAGGGATGCAAAAGGGGTTAGAGGGGTTAGAAAACAGGATGGAAGGCAAATTGAGGGACATGAGGGACCAAGCGGAAAGGGAAGGTTAAACAAATGGGGCAGCAGATAGAGGGGGTCAGAATGGGGGTAGAAACCAAACTGGATGCTCACAGGGAGGAAATGGAGCAGATGAGGGTGGCATCTGGGCAGGAGATGCAAGTGATGGGAGAGGAGATCAGAAGAGGTGTGAGTGAGGAGGTCGGAGGAGTGCGCGAGGAGGTGAGGCACTGTAAGGAGCACATGGAGAAGGAGGTGAGAAAGGGGACTGTAAAGTTACAAGGGGGCATAGAGGACCTGACGCAGGAGGTGGAGCAGCTGACGGTGGGACAGACGGAGTTAGTGGAGCAGGTATAAAGGAACACTGCGGTAATAGGAGGGTTAAAGGCGACACAGAAAGAACTAAAAGATGACTTGATAGCGACGAAGAGGGAATGTCAGATGGTACGTGAGGGACTGACAGCGAGGTTGGACGAGGTGGTAGAGGTAATGGAGACGAAGGACCGGCAGGTGAGGACGCACATGGAAACGGTCAAGGTAGCCTTGGAGGACGAGCTTGAGGAGACGTACCGGGGAATAAAAGAGGTGAAGCAGAAATTAGAAGAAGTGGAAGAAGGGGTGAGCGAAATTAAGAAGCGACGGAGAGGGGATAAGAAAGAGATAAAAGAGGAGATAAAAGAATTGGCCCAAAGTCTGTGTTTGGATCGTGATGATGTGCTCATTAACCGGATGAGGGATTCGCAGGTGATGGAGGAGAAGCGAAGAGGAAGAGGACCCGGTGTAAGTGGTGACCAATATGGTCGTGCGTATGATGCGCCAGGGGATTTAAGAAGCTTGGGGGTCGAGATGGACCCGGGTGTTCGTGAGAGGCCGTTGGTGAAGTGTGCGACAGGTCTGGTGTGCGAAAAAGGAGGTGTGCGAGAAAGTCCGACTCTGGGGTGTGTGAGGAAAAAGTGCGTGCCAAGGAGTGAGGGTGCTGGCGAGAGTGAGTCGGTCGTAGCGCGTGTGCGAGGGAGCACATGGAAGCGCGGTGTGGTAAGTGTTACAGAGGGTGTGACGGGAGAGTGTGCGCAAGAGTGTGCGCGAGAAAGGTGTGTGACGGACAGGTGCATGAGGAAAGAGTGCGCTGTCGAGAGTAAGAGTGAGTGCGCTGTCAAGAGTGGAGGTGAGAGTAGTACGAGTGACACGGAGCGTGAGTTGGTGGTGACAGGTGAGAAAGGAAGCACACCTGGAATGGTAGAGCGTGAGTGGGAATGCACGCTGGAGTTGGTGGTGAGGCACGTGGTTGGGTGTGCGAATGAGAGCACACCTGTGATTGTCACAGAGGAGGTGACAGAGGAGGGGGCGCGAAGGGGTGTGTTGGTGAGGTGTGCGACCAACGAATGTGTGCCAAAGTGTTCGGTGGTCAGGTGTGTGACCAAGGCTGTGAGTGGAATGAGGGTACCTGGGTGTGTAAGGAAAGGTACGAGGAGCATGGGAACGGCTGGATGTGTGAGCAAGGAACGGGCTGCGGGGTGTAAGCATGCAGGTGAAGCATCGACGTTAAACGGAGCAGCGGTTAGGTCGACTGTTAGCCGAATCGGGCCCTCGGTGCGTGCTGGGCCTCGCTTTGAACGGCCGCGTCCGTGCTCCACTAGGCGGAGCGGGCAGGCCGATAGGAAGGGTCGTCATGGCGACCACGTTTTGTTGAGACGTGCCGGCAGGTCGAGATCGGGACATTGGATGGCTCCACGCCGAGATGGTGCGTGGGATCTCGGCCCGGGTAAACCTCCTTCCCTGCACCGAATGCGGGACGTGTCCAGCCGCTGGCACCAAACAACCCGCATTCATGGCTTGGCTTTACGAAGCCGGGCTTTGGACAGGAATTGGCGCACCGAGAGGCATTAGTGAGTAGACTGGGTGATGAGGTTAGTGTTTTGGACCCAAAATTAGAGAAAAACAAAATTTGATGATTGGCAAGGGATTGGCAGTAGTGATTGGCAGATGATGGGTAGTGATTGGCAAATTTTTAATTTGTTGAAATTTGATGTGCAAAATTGGTAGTGAGCGATGGGCCCGGTGGGTAAGGCTGGCATCCCTGCCGCCCTTCCCATATAGGGGGGCAAAGGAGCAATAGCTTATGGGGTGTATGGCAGTGAAAACTAGCCCGGGTGGGTTAGGTTATATTGATAGGGCCCTAGAAGATGACATTAGGTGACGTTAAGGTTAGTTAGTGACTGATACCTGTAGTGGGGACGCAGGTAGATTAGTGTGGATGATAATGACGAGGGAGCGCAATAGTTTAAAGGGACGACTGGGAAGCGCAAGTTTCAGAAGGGAGTAGTTAGCTGAGATGATGCCGTGTGTGTGAGAATTGAACAGGTGTGATTGCACAGGTGTGCAACTGGACAGGTGTGTGGAGCAGTGTATGAGTAGTGAGTGTGTGGATCAGCGTGAATGCGCTTGGGGAGAGAAGGGTGCAGGCGGCACCAAGAGTGAGAGCACAGGTGTGCAAGTACAGGTGGGTGGAGAGAGTTGGAGTAAGTGGTACGGAGTGGTGTGCATGGTGCGAAGGTGTGGATGGGGAAAGAGTGGACCCCTTTCACGAGTACCCGGGGCGGGTAGTGTAAGTGTTAGGTAGAGGGTATAGGTAAATTGTGGTTGGATATTGGCATCTGTGGTGCGGGTGACAGAATGGTATTGTGGATGGGTGCATTAGTGTTGTGGAAATGGCTGGGC